>NC_051445.1:31227969-31235502 GCF_001649575.2 Kryptolebias marmoratus
GATGGATGGATGGATGGATGGATGGATGGATGGATGGATGGATGGATGGATGGATGGATGGATGGATGGATGGATGGATGGATGGATGGATGAGCAAATAATGTTGGCAATATAGTGTATCTCTTAGTTCTTAGTATCTCTATAGGCTTAGACTGCTGGAGGACTCTCCACTCTGCTATTGCCTTTACTCACTCTGCTCTCCATGTTTGTATTTGTAATTATTTCTATCATTAATGTGTTTTTCTTTGCCTGTCTATCTATAGAAACTACACCTGGACCAGCCATTCTGTGTTTGTCTGTGTCTCTTTCATGTCTTCTTAAACTCCAGCAGGTTGAAGTAGATGGTGCCCCATCCTGAGCCTGGTTCTGCTGGAGGTTTCTTCCTGTTAAAGAGGAGTTGTTTCTGTCCACTGTCGTTTATGTGCTGGTCAAGATGGGAGGTTACAAATCTGCTGGCTTCCATAGATAGTGTCATAATTTGGACACTTTTGAGTTCTACTGTGCTTGTTTTTTTTTTATTATGTTCTTTAATCTTGTGTTAAGTTTTAAGCCCTGTGTTTCATATCAATACACTCCACTGTAGTTTTTCTCCCTGTGCTCTCCTTGCGTTCCCTGTGCCATTATTCACTGTCCCCCCCGGAGGTTTCCAGTCAGCCTGCTACACCCACTTCACCTGTTCCTTATTATCTTTCCTCTCTTGTTCCTTTTCCACTCACCCTCAACACTATATTAATTTTCTGCTATCCCCCCACCGTTTCATTGGTAGTCTCATCCTACAGTCAGGTTTGCTCCATGTGTCTCCTTGTGATCCTCTGTTAGTTTTTCTTGAGTTTTGCTTTCAGGTCAGTGTTTTGTTTCTCCTTTGTTATAATAAATCAGTCTTTATTTTCCTGATGTCAAGTTTGCATTCTGGATTAATTTCCCTTACACCTCATAGCTAAATAAATTTAACTATTTTGCTTTTTATAATGTATGTAAATGTTTTTGTCACCCTGAGATGACTTTTGATGTAAATTGGCACTATATAGAACAACTGAATTGAATTGAATGCCCTCATTTTGCTACTGTCTTTACTCTTTCTGCTTTCTTAGTTTGTGGATAAAAAGAAATAATTAAGTAATCTATATCATTGAGATGTGTAAAATATACAAGTATTTTTATATGTAAATCTGTATTTCTACATGTACGTGCAGTTATGAACAAGTTATGACAATGAAAATTGAATGAATACAATGTCCAAGGAGAACGAATGGCAGTATATACAGAACAGAATACAAATATATACAGTTGTACAAGCTAATAAAAGTAGAGTGCATTTAGTGATACAGTGATGTCACAAAGTCATTGTTGGTAGAACTTTTTTAGATAAGACTGATTGGTTCAGACCAGGGGGGTCCTTTGTTGAGTGTGAGAGGGAGTGGGGCAAAAAGTTTAGCAGGGAGACAGTTGTTGGGAAGAAACTGTTCCTGAATCTGAGGGGGTGGGGGTGGAAGGTTCACCAGGGGGCTCCTATAGCACTTCCCAGCTGGCAGAAGGGCAAACAGTCTGTGTGCTGAGTGGCAGGAGTCATTTCTAAAGTTTATTGCCCTTCTGAGACTGTGCTGCTTGTAGATGTTTTCTTCCAAGCTGAGACAGAGCATTTCCCGTCTCAGACTGTAATGCAGTTGGCAAGGATGCTCTTTATTGTTCAGTAGCAGTTAGGATGTCTGATGAGAGATGGTTAATTCCCTCAAGAAAAAGGGGCAATGATGGGCCTTCTTAACCAGGCTGGAGCAGTTTGTTGTCCAGGTAAGGTCCTCTGAGTGAGAAATTAAAAAAACAAAACATGCAGGTTATTTTTGTTGGAACAACGTATTTTCCTGATGATTATAACCCCAAAGCACTATGAAGGTCTGAATAAGAGGAAAGGAGGTGACGATGATAAAAGGTGTCACCACAAACAAAAAATATCAGTCCAAAAATGTCAGAAATCTTGGCTTTATTGTTTTGGTCAAAACTCTTGATGCAACAATGAAAATGCTGTTTTATCAAGCCTTTCCAGAAGCATAAATCCACCAGCTGATGAAAAAAACTCTTAGCTTTGCTTTATCTAGTTGTTATAAAGATTTTGGGATATTTTATTATGTTTAACTATCTGGTAATTGTCTAAAACAGGTGTCTCAAATTCACGGGCCGGGAGCCAATTGCGGCCCGCAGACCCATATTTTGTGGCCTCCTACCTGAAATCAAAGCTTAGTGTTACTGCGGCCCATGTGGTTTTTTTTTCCTCACATGCAGCTGCGTGAGTCGTTGCCCTTAGCACTTGTTGGCTACTGTAGCTCAGGCTCTTGATAACAAAAATTAGCAACATGGGTCACTTGAAACATGTTTTGGGACTTTCACCGATTGGAGGGAAAATTTATCCTGTCACTCAGTGCAAGGACATTTTTAATCACTCAGCTCCAGTCAAGTCTTTTTCAAAAACTGCCGTGAAGAGAAAGGTTGGCGATGAGCACAGACAGTTTCAGGAGAAGTGGGAGATGGAATATTAATATATCAGCTGGCAGCAAGGAGTAGGAGAAAGTAAGAGAAGTCTATGGTCTGATCTATGTTGTTCATGTTCTGAATTGTTATTAGTAAAGATTGAGAAGATTGGATCAGTTGTACTTTTTTGTGGATAACTGGAAGCCCTTTTTTGTGGAATACTTGATGCGGTTCAACTTCACGCAGACTCTACCTCCAGCAGCCCCCAGGTAAGTTGAGTTCGAGACCCCTGATCTAAAAGTACATATTGACCACAGACAGTGGTGGACAAAGTACTCAACTCTAGTACTTGAGTAAAAGTATTGATAATCATAGTCAAATCTTACTCAAATACAAGAAAAAGTTGCTCAGTCAAAAGTTTACTCAAGTTAAAGTACTTAAGTACTTATTTTTGAGAATACTTAAGTATTCAAAAGTACAAATTGTGTCTTTTAATATCAGTACATTGCTACTAATCTCCAACTAGTATCAACAGTCAAGATACTGGCTTTAGGAGAGTAGTTGTGTTTTTTCTAATAACCAACAGATCTATAAATATAAATCATAAATTCTACCTCAAAAGTTTAAAAACTGCTCTCAAATTTTTTTTTGCTAGACTGTCAGAATTATTTGAAGTATGTTTGTAGTTAGCAACTTGTCATGTGAGCAGCACATACTTTCCTTTGAGCAGAATGCTGAGGCGTTCATCCACAGAAGTTTTCTCTTCAGCAGCGTAGGCCTGGCCTTTCCTCAGGGTCTGGATGGTACAGAACTGTCCTGTGAGCCTCTGAAACAAGGGCTCCTTAACATGGAGGGGCTCAAACATCCGTTTGTAGACTGAGCGCAACTCCCTGTCAATCTTAATCTGACAAAACACAGAAACAACCTGTAAGTCTTCCATCAAATGACAATTGAAAACTAAAGCCCTGGCAAAAATGATAATTTATGGATTCACCACTCTTGGAGGATGTTCTTTCAATAGTCTAAGTTTGTATAAGAAAAATAAAATCAGACATTTCAAAATACCAACCTTCTGGCATTGAGAAACAATAAAAAAGGAAAGCAATGATATTGCTGTAATCACTCACAGTTACTTATTTTAGATTAAGTAGAGAAAAATATTATGGAATGAAATTGTAATTTGAAGTTCTAAAGTTACAGTATCACTGATTGTCACACACCTGAGTGTGTGAAATTTGTTCTCCTCATTTGACCCATCCCTTGAGGGAGCGGTGAGCAGCACTGTCAGGTTATTGGGGTGTTGAGTTTTTCTCTGTGGTTTTCCTAACACTCCTGGAAGGTAACCTCCAAAGGGTGCCAGTAGAACCAGCTGCAGGACTGAGGGCTGATCCCCTGCAGGTGTGCAAGCACACCTGCAACTCCTCAGGTCTTATTACACCCTGGATGTAATGAGTGTGTTCTGCTGTGTGAACTATCTGTGCTCCAGTGTAACTTCCTATGTTTTCTCCCATGTCAGTGTCTCCCTGGGCACCTCCTGGGACCCACTCGGGAAATCTCTTGGAACCTTTCAATTAGTGATGGGCAAATGAAGCTTTTCTGAAGCACTGAAGCTTGTTTTGGAAAAGGATTCAATATTCAAAGCTTTCCAACACAGATATGAAGAGCCGCTTAAAGAAACACAAAATGAAGAGATATTTCTGCCTGTTTTCAATGTGTGAACAGGTATTTTTTTGTGGGTGAAAGGATAAAGTTATGGTTGTTTATGGTTTATATAAATAAACTCAAACGGCAGAACGTCCTCTCCTCCTCACTGGCTCCATGTATCACTATCTCGCTGGTTCGTTATTTTGCACTAATTCCTCTCCTAAACACACCACAAATCCCGCTAATGAATCACGTCCTTTAAAACCTTTTGAATCAGGCACTAAAGCAGTGACATAACTTCAACACTTTCGAAGCTTCGGATGTCATTGATCACGTGACTTGCCGAACGAATCACGCTCCGACACAGAGTTTCTGAAACACTGTGTTGTTTTTCGATCCATGCTCCGGAGCTTCAACTTCAATTTGCCCATCACTACTTTCAAGTCAGACCAGAACCAACCAAAGCCCCAAGTTCAGATTCTCATGACTGGCTCCACCATCATCATTGTTGTACTACCTGTACAACAATGTTGTACTACCTGTATACTACCCTCAAGCAGTCCTGCAGCAGTTTCCCATCTGGTTCATCAGCCCTCAGCCTACCTCAGCGTTGTGCAATCCTGGTCCTGGAGGGCCACTCAAATCAGGTGTGTCGGAGCAGAGAAATAAGTAAAAACATGCAGGATAGTGGCCCTTGAGGACCAGGATTGCCTACCTCCATCTCACAGTGCCGCTCTGAGAGAAACACCCCCTGTACCCACTCAACCCACCCTGATGGACCTCCAAACTTCCGGTTCCCCACGTTTCCTTACCAACCCTGGACCACCACCTTTGCACATTTTTTGTTCACTTTGTAAATAAACACCTTTAACTTATTTTTCCTTCCCCTGAGGGCTTTCTGTGCATGTGTGTCAAAAGCATAAATGGGAACATGACACAAATGAGAAACAAGTGGGCTGGTACTGGAGTTAATGTTTAGGACCAAACTGTAAGAAACGACCTAAAAGAAATGGGATTTACATACAGAAAAGTTAAACAAAAATCATTATTAACACCCAAGCAGAAAAGAACAAGTGACAGTAGGCTAAAGCAATCAAACTGTGTGGCTAGATGAAAGTGTCATACCAGGTAAAGGCAAGGGAGAGACAACAGTCATTACATCTTCAATAAATATCAAATACACTCATCCCCCTTAAGGATGTGACTTGAAAGTTGGCTCCCAAATTTCTTGGTCCATTTGGATAATGAGCATTGTCAGCCACCCAACAGTGTGTCTCAGACTTCCCTCCTCCATAAGGATTCACCCCACCTTTCACATTTCCCAACTGAAGCCGGTTTTCACTAGCGCGTTGTTTGAACATAAGGGTGTCCAAAAGTGCACATGGCGCCAGGACACCCTAGGCCGCAGGACAATGATTGACTTTATCATGTTATCTGATCATCAGCCATACGTTTTGAACACTCGAGTGAAGAGAGGAGCAGAGCTGTCAGCTACCTGGTGGTGAGTTGGATCAGATGGTGGGGGAAAATGTCAGACAGACCAGGTAGATCCAAATGCCTAGTGAAGGTTTGATGGGATTGCCTGTCAGAAGAAACCTGTCAGAAAGATCTTCAACTCCCACCTCCGAGTCCGAGTAGAAACGTCCTGCCAATGATTTTTCTCTCTGTTTATCTCTTTAATGTAACTCATCTATAGCTGCGTGTTTCTAATCTTTGTTTTGTCTCCATCCATTTTGCAGCATGTGTGATATGATCAGCTGATGTTTTATGTTGTTTCAACAGAGTACTTAAATGTCTCCAATCATTATTGCCATTATTAGCTAATTTGGGCCGACTTGCACTCTTATTAAACAGTTTGCAACAAAAGCAAATGTCCATCTATAACCGTCCAAGAACACTAAGGTAGTTAAAAAGCTCCATGGCATCAGGGCTCTGAGGGTGGACGAAAGCCAATCAGAGTTTAGTGCTTTGGATGTTGCTGTTCTGACTTGGTCATTACAACATTGTGTGGACATCGGGGCAGTGCAACTGGATTGGCTGATTGTGGTGGTGGTTCCCCTGTTTAAGAAAGGGGACAGGAGGGTGTGTTCAAATTACAGAGGAATCACACTTCTCAGCCTCTCTGGTAAGTTCTATTCAGGGATGCTGGAGAAGAGAGTTTGGTTGATAGTCAAACTACAGATTCAGGAGGAACAATGCGGGTTCCGTCCTGGCTGTGGAACAATGGACCAGCTCTTTACTCTTGCTAGAGTCCTCAAGGCGGCATGAGAGTTTGCCCAACCAGTCTACATTTGTTTTGTGGACTTAGAGAAGGCATTCGACCATGTTCCCTGGGGTACCCTGTGGGGGGGTGCTCCTTGAGTCTGGATTGGGGGCCAATTACTACAGGCCATTTAGTTCCTATACAAACAGTGTGATAGTTTAGTTTGCATTGCCAGCAGTAAGACGGGTCTCTTCAGGGTGAGAGTAGGGCTTTACCAGGGCTGCCTGTTGTTTACCAATTCTATTTATACCTTTTTATAAACATAATTTCTCACTGCTGCCAGAAGGCAGAAGGTGTCTGGTTTGGTTGCCTCTGGATTCTGTTTCTGCTATTTGCATATGATGTGGTCCTTTTTGCATCATTGTGCCATGATGTCCAGCTCTCACCAGAGCAGTTTGCTGCTGAGTGTAAAGCAGCTGGAATGAGGATCGGCACCTCCAAATTTAAGGCCATGATCCTCAGTCAGAAAAGCAACAGACTGCTCTCTGCAGGTTGGGAATGAGGTGCGGCTTTAAGTGGAAGAGTTTAAGTAACTTGGGGTCTTGTTCACAATTGAGTGAGGAATAGAGCATGAGATTAAGATTCTATTTTAGGAACCAGAGTCTGCCCAATGTGGGGCTGCAAGTCCCATGTACTCTCCTGAACACCTGATCATTGTGTCACATGACCTTTCTTTTAATCATAAAATAAGTAATTACAGCTAATCATGCTAGAAAAATGAATATTTGAACATAAAGCGGCATGGTAAGAACTGCATGAATCAACAAGAGTCAACACCTGAAAACAAATTATCTACTATACTATACTATATTAATAGTCTTTGGTTTTAGAATTTACAGTATTCTTTAAAAACAAAATAATAAAACATCTTTTTCTCTTTTCATTGCACTTTATTGCTGAATACAGTATGGCACACAGCAAATCCAGGAGGCCCAGATTAACACTGTCAGATTTGATTTCAACACTTTTAAAGTGTCTATATGGGTCCACACCAGAAAGTGTTAATTTAACTCTTTTTGGAGAGTTGGTACCTTAACTCTTACAAAGTGTCAAATATCAAATCTGCTGGAGTTAATAATTTAACACTTACTAACACTAATTCAGTGTTAGATTTTAATATTAACTCTCACAGAGTACTTCTTTTAACTTCTTAAGAGTTATTT
>NC_051445.1:31236819-31250497 GCF_001649575.2 Kryptolebias marmoratus
AAGAAGTAAAGAGTTATTGATTCCATTTTAACACCTCTAGATTTGATGCGTAAACACTTTGTTTTAACACTGGATTTTAACTACTAATAATATACATCCCAGAGTTACATAAACAGAATGTGACTCTATAAGTGTAAAATTAACTCTGCTTTTGCACAAAGTCTGCTAACACCAAAACATTTAACACTTTTGAATTTTCTGTGCAGGAACAGTGAGGACAAGCTGAGAAACAACTCACCGGTCTGAGCTTATACAGAAGGTAGAACAAGTGCATGAAGTTGACCAGAAGAAAGATCACATTCCAAATCATCACATCTAGGTTGCAGCGGTACAGAGTGGCCCAGGTAATGATGAGAGTGCAGCCTGTCCAAAACAAGAATGCAGAGCAGAGTCAGTGATGGTTTAACCAGGAGGACAGCCTTAGGTCTTGCTTCACAGGGTGCAAAGTTCACACAGTTCAGTGGCAGGGGACACAAAATCCAAAAATATGAAAAATTTGTAAGGAAATTCTGGAGAATGCAAGTGGCTACTTCCTGAAATTCCCATGTCTATCAACTGTTTTCGCATTGTATTCATATTTATTGCCTGCTGCCAAAAGAAAAAGGCAAACAATAATGTTTTTCCTGTGTCTGTCTGTTAGCAAAACCTCTCACAAACTACTCAATGATTTTTTTTTAAACTTGCGGATCACTGAATGTGCAAGTTTTTAGTTATTACATGAATTATTCATACTTTTTATTGAGTGATTGAATGAAATCAATAAAAAACGAAAGAAAGAAAGAAAGAAAATTGATTAGGTTTTGGAGTCAACACAGTACAAGATGGCCACCATAGCCAACTAACAATAAAAACACAAAAAATTGTTGTCACTCAGTCAGTTTTACAAATTGACCTAATTTGTTGTGGTAGGAGCTGAAACTGATCCCCCACACGTTCAGAGTGCTAAAAGATCAACTATTTGGAGTTATTACATCCCCTATGTGGATGTTTTTTAATTTATTTATTTGCATTGTAGTAATGCCTTATGTTTCCCCGAGGCTACGCCTCCTCCCCTGAGATTGAGTGCTGCTTCCTTGATCTCAAGCCAATTACTTGTGCTTCACTACTTAAGGGCTGTGAAGTTGCTCTTCAGTGCCTTTTGGCCTCTTAGCTGCCAAACACCCATGTTGTACGCTTAAATGCCTTCTGTGTAATGTAACCTTGGTCAGACTGCTTTTGTAAGGGAGAGCTGCCATTTTCTTTGACCTCCGTTTTCTCCTGTTTATGTGCTGGTAGGTAGGTTTTATATAAGGTTGTATAGCTTTGTTTTCCTGTGGAGTTAGGTAAGTTTCTTTTATTTTTCTTTCAGGGTTTTGTTTGTTGTGTTGGACTGAACTCTCCCTGAAGCTATTATTAGTCTGTACTGAAACTAATTTAACAACTTGGCAGAAAATAAACATTTTAACTGCCTATTATGACTCCTCATTCACTGTCTGGATTTATGTTGGTCCCTTCTAGCTCCTAGATCAAACCAGGGGACGTAACAGGAGTCAACTCCATCTGTCTGTTAGCAAAGTAGCTCATTTTTTAAATGTAGCCAAGTGGAAAATATTGTTTACACAATGGCCACCAGTTGGCATTGTGCTAATTTGTAGGCCCATTGGCTTGTAGGCTTGTAAAAGGAAGTGATGATAGGCAAAACCACAAGTAAGAAAAGCTCCACATTTTAAGAGGTTTACTAATTTTTTTGTTCATTATATTTTCTGGGACTCACATGTTTAACAGGTTCTGTGAAGGATTTAGAGGATAGTTCTTTCTGAAAATATTTTGCGGTAGGGAGCAAATGGCCTGTCATTGCCAGTAAATTGGAGTTGGTGTTATGCATCCCTGTGTCATTTTTGTAAACTACTGTCTGCTTACATATAATGACCTCTGTTTCCAGACCTGATTGGTTGTCGAGACTTTAAAAGAAATGAGCTCCACCTAATAGAAATAAAGAGGAGAGACTGGAAGCTGCTGAGGTTGGCCTGATGACTGCTGATTCCACGCTCACTCTCTCCTTTCACTACAGACAGCAGCTTTGCACCATCACTTTTGTTAGTTTTCATTACCTGCTACTTGGGTTTGGGAGTTACAGGCTGTTCTGTTTACAGATTTTTGGTTTTTAGGTTTAGTTTGAGTATTTTAGGTTTAGGGGAGCAGCCCAAATCTGACAGGTAACTGCTTGGCTATTTTGAGGCTTTCTCTTCTTTTGTTTGATTTGTCTCAGGCTCCCAATTCCCTTTTGTTTTGTTTGCGAGTATTGTTTCTATTAAAAATTATAAATCAATGCAATTATCTAAACTTCATATGTTATGTCTTGACACAGACCAAAACAGTTGGGCACAGGCAATTTGCAAAAATCATGACCACTTAAGTTGTTTATGCACTTGGGTAAAGTTTATGCATTTGTGTACTAAGGGTGAAGTTTCAGATACAGTTGGTAAATATTTTAAATACTTAGTATCCTGTGTGTAAAATGCCATCAAATCTTTTTTTGTTTGTTTGGTTAGACTTAAACAGCCGCAAAAAACCAAATTTATTCGCTACTTCCTTTTTTTAGTTTTATCAGTCCCTCCAGGATTTTGCGGGCATTTTTTGTGATTGTTGCAGGCTAAAATGCCTGATTTCGCGGGGCATTTTCCTAAAAGTTGTGATGAAAAGTTGCGATTTGTTTTTTACTTAAATCAATAAAAAACCATAACTTTTAATATATAAACCAAAAACACTTACTAGTTTTGTAAGATAATTAACAACAAACGTTGACATTCTCAAAAGGTGCTTTATTTGAGAACTTTGATAGCTAATAAACTGACATTCAGGACCATTTCTGGATTGTCCCTCGTCTGCAGCTCTCCTCACATGTTTTGCAGACACAAAGTGTTTGTCGATGCGTTTATGTTCGGTGATTACACTGCAGGACGTGCAAAACAGCTTCCCCCCACTCTCGTGCAGCTGGGGAGGAAACTGGTTTACGACCGCAGTGAAGTTAGTTTTAAGTTGGATGTTGGATATTCGCGCTCCGCAGAGTTAGCGGCAACTAGCTCACGGCTGACCCGAAACAGAAACGCTAATGTCGGCCAGCCGTTCTCTGCCGGCCCCTTCTCTCACGCGAGGTGGTTCACTTAGGGACGGCTGGCCGACATCAGCGTTCCTGTTTCAGGTCAGCCGTGAGCTAGTTGCCGCTAACTCCGCAGAGCACGAATATCCAACATCCAACTTCAAACTAACTTCACTGCGGTTTTTTGCTGAAATCTTTGTGGGCAAATGTGAAGCATTAGCGCACATTTTCACTTCGGTCGCTGCTCCTGCATGCTCCTGGCATTCTGATGTTAACAGGATGTGACGTCATCTCTTCTTCGTGAGTTATTTGGGGTTAAAGTCGTGGTGTTTTAGACAAAGCTGCAAAAACTTGCGATTTCATGGGGTTTGCTTGATTTTGCGGTAATAGTTGCGATCGCAACATCGCGAAATCCTGGAGGGTCTGTTTAATATTCAAGAAATAAAAAATCCACATTAGCATTTTTGTGTCTAGTGTCATATTAATTTCACCAACCTACATAAACTTTCCAGAATTAATTTTTCGGCGTACATCTACAACTGTTTAACTTTTAGAACCAACCCAGTTTACCCAACCCACCACACAACAAGGAAAACACAAAATGGCTTTAACTCAGTTAATTTTACAGGTATTGTGCTAAAAGATAGCTGAGTGTCATTCACAACACATACTTTCAGCGATACACAGCCCACAAGATTTTTGTTTTATGCAGTCAAATTTTGAAAATCATAGCTTATTTTTGCATGCATGGCTTGTAAAACTGTGTTCTAGGCCTTGCATATTATTTATCAGCCACATCATACCTACTTTCAATTCAGTTTATTTATATAACGCTAAGTGACAACAAAAGTTGTCTCAGGGCACTATACAAAAACATTCACATACATTATAAAAGCTGAGTGTGTAAACATTGTCTATCTAAGAAGGCAGCTGATTGCATTGAATCTATTTCATCGCAGTCTCCCATTATGGAACACATGACTAAATGAAGTAAATAAATTCATAGAAAATCAATAATACATAAACAAATTACCAAAATATTCTCAGATAGAAAAGTGTACATTTGGAATCATATAATTGTAATTCAATGTGCTTTGTGTCAGTGCAATTTCAGTAAAAAAAAAAAAAAATGTTAAGTATAATTTTATACCACAATGAGCTAAAAAAAATATTTATGAAAAATTCATAACTTTTCAAAAGAATTACCAAGATATTCTCGAATGACCATGCCAACATCTGGATTAATATTCTTTTATTTCTATGTTCCAGGATCGAACACATTCTCAATGAAAAATTGTTAACTTCATTCTCATGACATCTAGCTAAAACCCCCAAAATCATTAAAAATTTTAACTTTATTATAATATTTCCCAAATATTTTTGCATCACTGTGTGTAAATGTGGAATAATGTTTGCACTTTATGAAATCTCTACACTCAATGGCTTTTGTACAAGAAATTGTTAACCTTCATCGTAGCAGTGCTGGTCATACTGAAATATATTCAGAAATTTGTTAAAAATCCATGTCTCAAAAAAATCTCTAAATATTTACAAATGACCGTTTTCATGTCCATTATTTTCCCAAATTTTCCAATCCACCATAGTGTTAAACTTTTTTCACAATAAAATAAAAACTCATGTCAGTTAGCATTTAAAATGATTAATTTATTAAACAAAAGAGAGGCACTCAAATCTGAATGATATTTCCTGTGCATTGTAGTTAGGCTAGTTCTGAACAGAGTGCCAAATTTCAAGTCAAACAGAGTCAGAGCTGCTTTTGCTAGCATGAGTTACAAACTTCATAAATAGTAACAGCACACTTAAATATAGAACTGTGAATTTGGATCAGCACTTTTAGGGTTTTACGCAAGGAACATATCCTTTACACCTTAGCCCTCTAAATTCAACGAGTGTTTTTTGTGAGTTTTTCTAAAAAAGGCTTGACATACATTTTTGCACATAAGCCACGCCCACTTTGACCAATCGTTACCATATTGATAACCCACCAAGTTTCATGTAAATCCAATTAGCCATTTCGGCAGTATAAATTTTACCTACTTATACTGCCCCCCACAGTTGGATCTGGCTGAAAATGGAGAGAAACCCTAATTGCACTACTGTTATAAAAACTATTGATAATTTTTAAACTGTTCTTAGCGCTCAATAAACATTATTTTTGCTTCAGTTGGCTTTAAACCTAGGGAGGAGTTAACGAATATAGGTTATGCATATTTTGCAAGTTTTCTACTAATTAGCAATACTTACAATTTTTTTTTAAAACTCACATAATAGAGCACAATTCACAGAACACAGAGGAATACAGATATTGTGCACACATCTAGTAGCTGTAGAGGAATTCACTAACAGTGCTATCTAGAGGTCAAATTTTGCAACCTTTCCTTGAAACATAGAGAGCGCAATTCTGTATTTCATCTGTATTTCCACTAAGTTAATGTTTGATTTCACTAAGTTCAAAGCTCAAATGTGAGATAGCATATAAGCCATGCCCGCTTCATGATATATTCAAGATATCGCCTCAAGGTGCAGTCTTGAGTATTTGTACCAAGTTTAGTGTAAATCTGTCAAGCGGTTATTCAGATATAAACTGTTTGAAACTTTAGCTCCCTCTACCAGTAAAACTGCATAAAATTTAACACAAAGTGGCAATATGTCATCTACTATTAGGATCTAAAAGCTTTTTCCATAATCTCGAAGTATGTTGGAGATATTCATCGTTAACTGTTGTGGTAGCTAGATCTAAAATATTTGGTATAGCATCACTTGCAGAAATTTAAAAAATTGTAATTTATTTTTCATATCCCTTTAGCAGATCAGACCATAGGTGTTATGTACCAAGTTTCACGTTGATCCAGCTTTTAAGGTGGGAAAAGTATTCGAAACTAGATTTTGCATTTATTGCGCTATAGAAAAAAAATCTAGTCAGGCGGAAGTGGGCATGGCCAATGTAAAAGAGATGCAAAATCATCCAAATTTAAATTTTGTTGTTGGACCTATGGTTAGTAGTAATTAGCAAAAATGCATTGTCCTTTGCTATGGCACCGCCTAGGTATCGGAGGATATGATTTTTTTTTGTCTCAGTAGTGGTATCAGATTGCCTGATTGGCTTTTCCCCAGAAGTTTTTGTTTTTTCTGGCCAACTCATTTTAGCAGTGAAGAATAATAATGAGAAATCCGTACAAAAACAGTAGGGCTCCCTGCTCTGCTGGGAGCAGCGAATGACCATGCCTTGCAAATCAAAAAAATAAGATTAAAACCATTTTAGAGCTGTTCCTGTAATCCCAATATTATGTACAAGCCTCTGCAATATTCTAATAGAATATTGTAATAATAATAATAATAGTAATAACTTTATTTATAAAGTGCTTTCAAACACAGCGCTGAACATTTACAAGGAAATATAAACAACACAAATATAAAAGCAGTAGAAAATATTTAAAAGTACAGACGAAAACAAGATAAGATACCCAATAAAACAAGGAAATAGGATTTAAAATGTATTGACAGTAACGACAGATTCTCAGTTATATCAAATGCTACACTGAGATCCAACAGGACAAGTATGGACACAAGTCCACTCTCTGAGGCTACGAGAATATCATTAGTAACATTCAGCAGTGGTGTTGCTTTGCTGTGATAAGCTCCTAACTGAAACTTCTCAAACAGATTAAACTATTTGGGTCTTCTTTGTATCTGTTGTGTTCTTGGGTTTGCACAGTTAATGTATTTATATTCTGTTCTGTTGCTTGTAATTATTTTTTGTCACAATAGGGTGCTTCTGTGACAGTGTAGGGACGATAAGATTTATAGAAATAACAGAGTAAGACAGAAGATTCAAGACAAAGTTGTGTTCTATAATGACATCTGGCATAATGGCACAGTTGCTGTAAAAAAGTTTGTGATTTTAACCATTGTCTTCTATTTTCAATACAACCGCCACAATAAAATTGGTGACAAGGATAAGCACTTCAGTGCTGAGTCCACTGCCTCAGGAGCCCAGCAGAAGGGGAAATCCCACACAAGACAGGCCCTGGAGCAATGTCACAACCAACTGGTTGATTCACTATGCGAAGGTGCTGCTTACAAGGCTGAGTTTGTTCACAGTTCCTCAGACTGAAGAAGTCTTTTGGATAAAAGATGAAACATTTCAACTAAAAACATCCCATCCAGAGGACTTGACTCAATATTGTTAAATCATGATAAACACCTACAAGCTGTTCTCCAGTGCCTTAAAGAGATGGGCCTACAAATCAACTTCAACAAAATCTAATTTGTTCAGTCAAGTCTTTTGTTCCTGGGACATGCCATCTGGAAAGGCCTGCCCCCCAGTCCAGATCACCTGACTGCCATTGCCACTCGAGGACTCACCCATTGCCACTGCTGGACTCGCCATCTGTTATGACCCATCGGCTCAAATAGATGTAACTCAATGAGTAGCACACAGAAAAAAGTAGAGTGGTAAAGTCTAACATAAGTAATTGAGTGAAAGAAACAGACAAGCTGCACCCAGGCACCCTGGGACCAAGGAAGAAATAAGGGAAGAATGAGAATAGGGAACAAGTTCCCTCTCTAGATGATGGGTGTGGCCGAGTTAGATAGACTGCTCACACCTGCAAATGGTTGCAATAATGACAGGTGAGATTCCTACCTGAAAAACAGGACATTGTGCTGACCATGAATGTAGCAAAGTTTCAGTTCATACCATAAAGGACAAAATTCAATCATAGCAGCTGCTGGTTAGAACTTCTCACACTCTTGAAAAAAACCCAAAACAAGTTATGACTTGTATAACCTCTAAGGTCTGGGGTCTAAATGGCCGTTTTTGACTAATTTTGAATTTACCCTTATATTTTCACCCTAAAAACTATTTACCTTGCTTTGTTTGGTATCATTATTTTCATAACAACCTCAGCTTTATGATTTTACAGTGTTTGTTTCATTTTGACAAAATACATTATCACAATGGACCAAAAAATCACACAAAAAACAAAATCTGAGTAGGAAAAATATTGATATTTTTACTATAAAATTTACAAAAATGTTGAACAAACCATTTTTCTAACATAAAAATAAAATCTATAGTGTACATTTTAAGAATGTTTATAAATTTAGCAAATAACAAAAATTTAAATACATGTTTTTATATCAAATTGTGAGCAATTTCCCAGGCGATTTTACAACTATTTACAAAATGTGTCACAATGATTCCACCACAAATTCTCTCCAACAGCACAATGTCCCATGTTTGTTTTTTTAACAACTATTTACACAATAGGTCTGCACACGAATCAGTTGTGCCACTCAGTAAAATAGTTTCTATTTTTTTACAGTGTAAAAGATTCCACAATCATATGAACATATTTAATTACTGCATAAATCATGTTTTTTAAATGAGTCATGTAAAAATGTATAAACATTCTATATCTACTTTATTAGATGACCAATAGTGTAACCTTGGAGTGTACATGTGCTTAGGGCAGAATGAAGTTTGAGCAGAACAGTCTAGAAAAGTGATTTTAGATCAGTGAACATGAACAATGGGGTCTTCTTATTGCTACAAATGTGATCAAAAGTCTTATGAATTTTAGCTAATTTCAGTAGTAATTGTAAGTGTTTTGTGTTTGATAAAGAAGACTTTAAAAGCAATTTATAGCACTTCTGCCAACTGTATGGATAAGGATAAATTGCACACTTTATTCTGCATTACAGTAATAGTAATCTTTCTGAGAAAATGGTACTTTTTTTTCAAGTGAATGGTGTTATGTTCTTAGATTTTTACATAGTGAAATAATTTATGTTCTGTTGCTGTTATCACTTCTACAAGTTTTATACTTTTCAAATTATTTAACCTAATTTAAAAATATTTTCTCCATAGAAATACACAGATCTTTATCAAGTCTTTATCAAGTCCTTAATAAACATTGTTCCTTTTGAAATCTGCTTCAACATACTTGCTCTCTGTTTTCTTGTGCTACTTTTAGCTTTTATATAGCCTTTTTCTACTTTTAGTGTAACATTTTGTGTCTCAGTTTCCGCAACTTCAACAAATTTCAGCAAAGTCATTCGGTATTCACACAGTTTTTAGATCAGGACATGTTTTCTGTCAGGGGAGAGTTCCCTGCATGTGTTCTGACACATGCAGGGAACAACGCGCTGGTGAATCAAAAAAAACAAAACAACTGGACTTCTACTCTGCAGTTATAGGTGTTATGCTTTTCCTCCGAGGAGCTTTCTCAGTTCAAAAAATGGAGAATGTGGAGTTCCAAGCTTTTGCATAGAATGTTGTTGTCTCATACAAATGTCAGTTGTTTTGTTTTTGTTTTTAACTTTTTTTGGATTTACCATGTCCTGGATGGAGAATCTACACCAGCATAGCTCTTTTGTTTTGGAAATGCCTACTACTGCTCTGCAATTATTTTTGAATAGAAGAAGAGACATTCTGGAGACTCCCTGGTATATGCTGTTTGCAAACTAGTTTCCAGGAGTCACAGTGAGTTATTAGCTTTAGCTTTTGCTCAAAGCAACATAAATAAATGAACTTTAAACCACAATTCTCATAATTCCTACTTTTTTCTGACTCCTCTCTCCTACCAAAAAGATAAATTGGATTGGAAGGAATTTTCCCTTCCCCTATTGTGTATCTGACACCCTCAGAGCATTTTAGGGCCTCAGCTCTGGTGATCAAATTGTTTTCATGTGAAGGTCTGAATTTTTGTTAAAATGTTTATCAAGAAATATTAAATACTCAAGTTTTTGCTTTTAGTTTATAAACATCAAAGGCCACTTTAGATTGCAGTGAAACTGTTTCCATGATGGCTGCTACAGGAGGATCTTTATCTGAGGAATGCCTTCAAGAGTAGTGGAAGAGGGGGCTGACCTGTCATTAGCAGGAGCCGCAGCAGGATCATATGCAGACCCAGAGTGGTGGGAATGACCAAACCCAGCAGCAGGGACAGGTTGCCCAGATGGAAGAGCAGATGGTGGGCATGTTCCCACTCCTGGCACAAGGTGGTGTTCAGTTCCACAGCTGCCCCCCCTGGAGCGGATGAATGTAAGGGGGGTAAGGTGGAGTAGATAAGGTGGAGTAGCTCAGGGGTGGAGGACATTGTGCTGCAGAGGCAACTGGGGTAAAGCTGCAAAAACAAAAGGCACAACGTCTGTTCATGTTTAGCTAAATAATAAAAAGTTGAAAGGCACTATACATCTCCCCATGCCAATCTATTTTCCCAGTTCATGTAGACTCTGATATGGATGTTAATGCTTTTAGCCATTAGTCCTGTCATTTATCACATGGAAGGCCACACATTCCAAAGGGCTTACCAAGGCAGCAGCCCAGGGCCCCGAGATTTAGAGGGCCCCAAAACAGCAATATTGTTTTTAATGAATGGATGTTTTCCAAACACTTCATTTTTTTATTTGCACTGAGTTTCAAACTTATATCACTGGAAAGAGTTTTAATTTGCTGAAGCATACATTGAATAACTACTGCTTAATGGGTTTTGCTGAATTTCTGTTTATATATATATATATATATATATATATATAAACTTTTTTTCAAGACAACAAATAGTCCATGCCATATTTAAAAATAACAAAGTAATAAAAATAAAACAAATCAGCAAAAAAAAAGACATCCATCACCAAACAAACAAGCAAGCATTCCAATATTTGATAAAGCTAGAAGTGTATCTAAAACTGTATTACAGATGTCAGAGCTCTTATTATAGAGTTACTTGAACCATCCAAATGGCACATAAATTTATACATAAAATTTCTCTGCAAAGCATGAAAAGTTGGAATGTTATTCATGACAAACATTTGACTTGCAGATGTCCATTGTGGAAGTCTAAAGAGGATTCTAAAAGCATCCTGATAGGCTACTTGCAGTTTCTTCATTAGAGTCTTACTGTAGTGCAAGTTTGTTTAGTTTACTTCAGATTTTTTTTACAATTTTAAAGTCAATACAATACTACAAGTTTTACTACATGACTGTATTCTGTGAAATTCTGAGGCATGTTTTTAAATATTTATTTTGGTTTGTATAAGACTGACAGTTTTTTTTTATATATATAATTATTCTGTATTAGCCATTTGATTTTTTAGGTCCATACAGCAAAACCTCTTAAATGATGTAAATTGTATTAGAACACCTGTTACTATGTGAATGCCAAGACAGTGTTTTCAGTTTCTTCTCTGCTTTTTCAGGCAACCTACTTCTGCAGACTTTGTGCTATTTTAACTTTTGTTTTGCCGATTGTAGCTTTTAACAATGAGTTTGATCATATTAGCTTAAGCTACTGTTTTGCTCATTTTAGATCTGTTTTGCTTGTTTTAACTTAAACAATTCATTTAAGAGTTCATTCAGTTCACTGTGTTGTCTGTGAAAATTTTATTTATGTAGTTTTTCATAACGTCAGGTCTGTTTTTTCTTAGAATTGTTTTAAAACCAAAGCTCTGAACTTGCACTTTGTTTGGCTCTGTCTAACTTCAAGACATTAGGCCGTATATATGCTTCTGCTTTATAAATTATTGTTGCAGTGTTGCCTGTTATTTGATTTGCTGATATATATTCTGGGTTTTGTTGCCATGGCACTTTAAAAAGATTTATTTTTAAATTTAAACAGAGACAGTTCAGATGTGCGTAGCAATGGCTGATTAAAAAGTAAACTGTGACAGAACTATTTTTTTAATAATTTCAGATGGTAGGTCTGAAGTTTGTCTGTGCTTCAGACTTTACATTTTACCTTAAAACTAAGATTAGCTCTGATCTGGGCATCTAGAAACCTTCAAGTTAATGTGAACATAATAAATACTTTAATTTGTATGTATTATTACAATATTGTTGCCAGGGCCCCACAAGCCTATTCTATCTTGAAGACATTTCATGACTGATATAAACTATCAATAAGGCTAGTGTGAAGGTTTTAGTACTACAGAGTGAAGACAAGAAGGACTTTTTACAGAAAACATCAAAGTTCTTCTTTGCTTCGTGTGAGTGTTTTTGAACACACTCTATGCAGTTTTGTGCATATGATTTTTTTGTTTTTCATTTGTAAGCTATGTAAATATATCACATCACAGCTGTTGTGTAGAGAAAAGCCCATTTTGTATGTAAGATACAAATGTTTGAGAGAAATAGAGCAATAAAGTGTCCAGCTGCAGCCTGCTGTTTTCTGTCCCTCACTCCTCCTGCTGCCAAGGTTCATATATAAAAATAGATTTGAAGGCAGTCCTGCGCTGACAGAGACATTTTTCACAGCCACACTTTCTAACAGCTTCTCGACACAATAAAAATAATAAATAAAAAAAATTGCGTTTCTTACCGATCAGGTTCAGCCTCTGACAGTGTGGAGAAGAGGGAAGGACTCCTCTCTGGAAACAAGTTGGACGTTCTGGTGACCGCAGGCTGGACCTTTTCCTGGGGGTCTGCACAATGTGTGCCACACATTCCCCACAGCTGACAGAGAGAGACTAAAGAGGGCAACCAAACCAGAGCAGGAGCTGAACCCTCCAACAGAGGGAGGCAAAGTACAATATAGTAGTTAGGGTGGACCGTAGATATATATAAATATATACTGTATATTACACACTATAGATCATAACAAACAGTCAAGGGAAGGTATTTTTAATGTTTCCAGTCATGCTCCATCTCTTACTAATTAAAATTCATCCAGAGCTGCAAAATGTATTGAAAGTGTAAAAAAAAATGCTGGACCACATTAAGTGTAAATAAATGTTACACATAAAACCATAATGAAAATAGAGATTTATGATACATTGTTGACATGTATTGGTATTTTAACCTGTTGAAACTAAGAAAAGACCAAATTCTGTTAAAAAGGAGATGAAAAAGATTTTGTTTCTAACCCTTTTGATAAAATATAAACACTTTACTTTGCAGCCTGTAAGTCTCTAATAAATTTATGTAAAATTATTTCTGTATCTCACTTTTAAAAATTCTAACATTTTCTTTCATTCTAATAAATTCTTAATCAATCAATCAACATTTATTTATAGACCCCTTTACAACAGCTAAACAGTTCTCAAAGTGCTTTACAACACAAAAGTTAAAAATAATCAATGAAAACAATACAAAAATGCCAGAGTGCCACTTGTAATAAAAGCCTGCTTAAATCAAACATGAACAAACTGAGCCATCCATCCATCTTCTTCCACTTATCTGGGGTTGGGTCGCGGGGGTAGCAGCCTAAGCAGGGAGACCCAGACTTCCCTCTCCCCAGCCACTTAGGCCAGCTCCTCCGGGGGAACCCCAAAGTGTTCCCAGGCCAGACGCGAAACATAGTTCCTCCATCGTGTACTAAGTCTTCCCCTGGGCCTCCTCCCGGTGGGACGTGCCCGGAACACCTCACCAGGGAGGCGTCCAGGAGGCATCCTAATCAGATGCCCGAGCCACCTTTCAACCCCTTGTATTCGCGATCTCGTTCTTTCGGTCACTACCCAAAGCTCGTGACCATAGATGAGGGTAGGAACATAGATGGACCGGTAAATTGAGAGCTTTGCCTTTTGACTCAGCTCTCTCTTCACCACGACAGACCAGTACAGCGCCCGCTTCACTGCAGA
>NC_051445.1:31251345-31263212 GCF_001649575.2 Kryptolebias marmoratus
AATCCAGAGGAACTGCCCCCGATGTCCACGCAATACTGCAAAGTCGCGTTAACCAACACAACCCTACAACATCCAGAGCTATAAGGAACTCCGGGCGAATCTCATCCACCCCCTGGAGCCTTGCCACCGAGGAGCTTTTTAACTACCTCGGTGACCTCAGCACCAGAGATTGGAGAGTCCGACCCAAAGTCCCCAGGCTCTGCCTCCTGAATGGAAGACGTGCTGGTGGGATTGAGGAGGTCTTCGAAGTATTCCGCCTACCGAGCCACGATGAACTGAGTCAAGGTCAGCAGCACACCACCCCCACTATAAACAGTGTTGGTGCTGCACTGCTTTCACCTCCTAAGACGCCGTATGGTGGACCAGAATCACCTCGAAGCCATGCAGAAGTCTTTCTCCTATTGAGAAACCATGTCTTTAGTATTTATTCCTTTCAGAGGAATCTCACCTCACCACTCAGTTTCTCTCACTGGATTTTTGATGTTGCAGAAAAGACGGACACACAAAACGAGTCCAAACCAGAGGTTTAATTACCAATCATACATTTATTTAAACATTTAGCTAAATATATAGACAACAACTCACCAACAAGAAGAAACCGCAACCAGTTACAAGTTGTGTCTCAGGTGATTCCCATTTCACCTCCTTTTTATACTATGAACCGCACCCAAGACCAGGGTTTTCTGCACACAAACAGCTGCAGCAGCTTGTTTTTTCTGTCTCAACGATGGCTTTCTAATCTCACTTGCCCCTGTCATGATGTCTTAGAGCCTTCAGCCTCCCTCACCCCCCAGACACAGCTTTTCTTTTGTGATTATTTTATCTTAAGCTAAGCGTAACCTCATTTAAGCAATCAAACTATCAACGTTTGATTATACTTCACATTCCATGGCCTCTCTGAACTCCTCCCATGCCCAAGTTTTGCCTCAGCGACCACCCAAACCACATGCCGCTTGGACTGCCGGTACCTGTCAGCTGCTTCTGGAGTACCACAGGCCAAAAAAGCCTAATAGAACTCCTTCTTCAGCCTGACAGCATCCCTCACCGCCGGTGTCCACCAGCGAGTTCGAGGGTTGCCGCCGCAACAGGCACCAACTACCTTGCAACCACAACTCAGATAAGCTGCCTCAACAATGGAGGCACGGAACATGGCCCACTCTGACTCAATGTCCCCCACCTCCCCCGAAACATGTTCAAAGTTCCCCCGGAGGCGGGAGTTAAAGCTTCGTCTAATAGGAGACTCCACCAGATGTTCCTAACAGACCCTCACAATACATCTGAGCCTGCCAGGTCTGACCGGCATCCTCCCCCACCATTGGAGCAAACTCACCACCAGGTATTGTTCAGTTGACAGCTCCGCCCCTCTCTTCACCCGAGTGTCCAAAACATGCGGCCGCAGATCAGATGAAACGACAACAAAGTCGATCATTGAACTGCGACCTAGGGTGTCCTGGTGCCAAGAGCACACATGGACACCCTTATGCTTGACAATCCATGATGAGCACAGAAGTCCAACAACAGAACACTGTTCGGGTTCAGATCAGGGGGTGCGTTCCTCCCAACCACACCCCTCCAGGTCCCACTGTCATTGCCCATGTGAGCGTTGAAGTCCCCCAGCAGAACAAGGGAGTCCCCAGGAGAGGCAATTTCCAGTACCCCCTCCAAGGACTCCAAAAAGGGTGGGTAATCTGAACTGCTGTTCGGCTCATAAGCACAAACAACAGTCAGGACCCGTCCCCCCACACGTAGGCGGAGGGAGGCTACCCTCTCGTTCACCAAAGTAAACCCCAACGTACACGCACCAAGATGGGGGGCAACAAGTATGCCCACTCCTGCTCGGCGCCTCTCGCCGTGGGCAACTCCAGAGTGAAAGAGTGTCCAACCCCTCTCAAGGAGACTGGTTCCAGAGCCAGAGCCGTGCATTGAGGTGAGCCCGACTACTTCTAGCCGGAACCTCTCAACCTCACACACCAGCATAGGCTCCTTCCCCACCAGAAAGGTGACATTCCACGTCCCAAGAGCCAGCTTCTGTAGCCGAGGATCAGACTGCCAAGGTCCCCACCTTCGGCTACCACCCAGCTCACATTGCACCCGACCCCTTTGGCCCCTCCCATAGGTGGTAAGCCCATGGGAAGGGTGACCCACGTCTCCTCTTCGGGGTGTGCCCGGCCAGGCTCCATGGCCAAAAGCCCAGCCACCAGGTGCTCCCCAACATGCCCCACCCCCTGGCCTGGCTCCAGAGTGGGGCCCTGGTGACCCGCGTCCAGGTGAGGGAACACTAAATCCAATATTGTGACTCGTCATAAGGTGTCTTAGGGCTGCGCTTTGCTTGATCCCTTACCTAGTGTCATGATGGGTACCAGTTTTTTAACCCAGATGCAGGAACACACACAGGAGAGCGATGAAATCAGTAAAAGTGGTTTATTGAAACAAACACGAACAATAAATGAGGGATTGTGTTCCAGGGAGAAGGGAAAAGTCCGGTCCTCTGACTGTCAGCGAGAGAGAGAAGATAGTGTTGCGTTCGGGAACAGTGGGAAATCCTAGAACAACAGCGGAACTTACTTTAAGCTGACATCCGGCTCTACGATCGAACGGATGAATCAGCGAAGACTTCTCTTGAACGGTAAAAACTGTGCGGGGTCCAGAGAGGTGAGGTCTGGGACGGGGGTGGCGGTGCTGGAGGGCGGACAGGTAAATTCGGTCTGCAGAGGAGGAGGCGGGAAGCCGACAGGGTCCCGACGTAACAGGCATCTCCGGAACGCGTTTCGAGGTGAGCTCACCGAAGAGTCCAAGCGCCTCCAGCGCACGTAATTTGCACAGGGAATCACTGGCGAACCTGGCGAAGGAGAAGCAACGGGGAAATTACTCAGGCGGAAAATCTCGACGAAAAAATCAACACAGCGAGGATTAGTCTGCGAGGGGCTCTGGTTACCATAATTGGCTAACACTCAGGCGCTGAATAGTCGGCCATCCACTCCTTATGTAGCTCCACCGCCAATGTAGATTACCCACAGGTGTGCATCGCTCTTCTCCATGGGCCAGCCCACAGGTGGTAGAGGAGGGAAGGGAGGAGGAGAGAAAAAAAACAACAAAAAACCTCCTGGTTCCTGACACCTAGGACCTGTCCGCCTTGGGTGACCCTACTAGGGGCATGAAACCCCTGACAGCATAGCTCCTAGGATCATTGGGACACTCAATCCACTCCACCAAGATAAGGTAGCAGCCCAGGGAGGATATTTATTAGTGACCTTTTTCCTCTAATAAATGAGATGACAATTGTTGACCTTTCATACATATTACATGCATATTTTCAGCATTTTCACCATTTATATGAATCAAAAGGTTTAGCTCTTTTAAGACATTACAGCTATAGTTTTTCATTTATGTAATTTTTGTATTTTTTAAATATTTAACATTATTTATCATTGTTTTCATTGAAAAGCATTGAGATCTTTTCAGATCTTTCAAGAACATTGTGTTCTTTGAAATTCACTTAAGCACTCTCCCTCAGATTGTGTCTCCTTATGCTTCCTTTTTGTCTTATTATGCATGCTTTGTGTTATTTTATGTATTTATGTCTAGGGATGGCCAGGAAATAACTTGTGCAACGTGTTTCATCTTTGGCAAAATTTAAACTGCCACACATAATTATGATTATGATTTTTCAGAAATCAACAGGTGTTGTGTAATGTACAAAATGGAGTTTTAGCAATACCAGGGTGGGCCCAGGCCAAAATAACAAAACATAAATGATCTTTTTATCAATTCACTCACTTATATATAAAATTATAAATTCCTTACCTTCCTGAGCTAACAAAAACTGAAGACAAAGATCATAAACTGTATGACACCCCACTCCTGCAAACTCTTCACAAATTAGTAACAAAAAACTAGTTGGTATATATGGCACAGCTGATGGTGTGGATGGTTGGGGATGCACAAAGAAATGGAACAACGTCATTACTTCTGTAGATCAACAATATGCAGCACAGTCTCATCAGGCAGCCAATCCCCTTCTGGCTTATTGGTTTATGGTCCACCAATTACAGCTGATATTACCTGAACACTGATTTACACACATTAGATCTACACACACACACACACACACACACACACACACACACCTTACAACAGCAATTTTAACACTCCTTATGCTTCTTTGGATGATCCCAGCAAGGTAGGCAGCATGTTTTGCATGTTCCTTAAAGGCTCTGCTAGTTGGTGGAATGACATCTTAGAACCTCTGCTTTCAAGCAAAGAGATCCAACCATTTAATTTGTCACCAGATTTAGGAAAATCAACCAAATACATATATATTCCTCCACCCATCCATCCATCCATTATCTGTCGCTTGTTTTGTAGTTTGGTTGAGGGGACAGCATCTTGAGCAGGGTAGATCAGACATCTCTTTCCCCTGCCACTTCTTCCAGAAGCATTCCAAGGCATTCCTTGGCCAACCAAAAGTCATAGTCTCTCCGGCATGTCCTGGGTCTTCCCTGGGGTCTCCTCACACTTAGATATGCCTGGAACACCTTTCGAGGAAGACATCCAGGGGGCTACCTAACCAGATGTCCGAACCACCTCAACTGGCTCCTGTTGATGTAAAGGAGCAGTGGCTCTACTCAGAGTCCCTCCCAGATAACCAAACTTTTTACCCTATCTCTAAGGGAAAGTCCAGCTGCCCTGCGGAGAAATCTTATTTTGACCACCTGTATCTGTGATCGTATTCTTTCCGTTACTACCCAAAGTTCATGACCATACATGAGGGTAGGAACCTATGATCGATAAACAGAGAGTTTAGCATTGCAGCTCAGCTCCCTCTTCACTACAACGGACCAGTACAGAATATGCAACACTGCAGAAGCATCACCGATCCATCGGTCGAGTTCATGCTCCATTCTTCCCTTATTCATGAACAAAACCCTGTCACGATCAGAGGAGATGACGGAGACGAACCCAGTACGCAGACTCATATTAAAAGGAAACTAATTTATTAAACTAACGACAAAACGAAAACAAAAGCTGTCGAGGCAGCAAACTAATAAAATAATAAACTAAATCAAAAACTACAGGAAACAAATACCAACAGAAACAGGAGCATTAACATTAACAAGAACAAGAACAAGAACAGGCTCGGGAATGGGCAGGACAGAAACTAACAACATCAAACAATGAACCAGCGGAGTGTGGAAGGCAATGACCGGGTTTTCAAGACTGAGGATGATGAGGTAAGTGGAGACAGGGGGCGTGATTACAAAGTGGGGACAGGTGTAGGTGGGTGTGGCAGGGAGACAGAGAGAGAGAGACTGAGGAGCAAATGAAACATGAAACAAGAGACAAAACACAAACCAAACACAAACCAACAAACTAAATAAAAATAAAACAAAACCATAACACAGAAAAAACCCAAATCACCACAAACCCAAAGACACTTAAACTTTTCTGATTGAGGCAGCACCTCATTCCCAACCTTGATAGAGCAGTCCACCCTTTTCCGACTGAGGACCATGGTCTCAGATGTGGAGTTGTCGAAGTTTCATCCAAACCATCAACATGTCTGCTGGATCCCATTCGAACCAGACTTTTATAGAAGTGTTTCCCCCAATTAATATTCCCATTTTGGATCTGCTGAATTTGTCTCTCATGAATGGTTATGTACCACAGAGCTTTATGGTTGCTGTTAATTTAACCTTTACTTAAGAAACCTGATCTTGATTCAGGAGCTCTGGCCAATTATAGACCTATGCCTAATCTTCCATTCAACTCTAAAATTCTTGAAAATCAATTGTATGAATATCTGGTCAGAAATAATCTGTTTGAGGAGTTTCAGTCAGGGTTTAGAGCTCATCATAGCACAGAAACAGCACTTCTGAATGTTACTAATGGCCTCAAACAGTGGACTTTTGTCCATACTTGTCCTGTTAGATCTCAGTGCTGCATTTGATACAACTGATCACAATATTTTATTACAGAGGATTCAACATGATATTGGGATTACAGGAAGATCTCTAAAATGGTTTTAATCATATTTATTTGATAGATTCTGTGAGGAATTTGGGTGTTTTCTTTATATGTTCTGATGTGGTTCTGCTCCCGGGGCCCTCTGTGTTCCTTGTGCCATTTTTTACTCTTCCTGTCATGAATGTTGATGTGTTTTGTTCTTTGTTTGGGGTTTCTTGTTTGAGTCTGGTTTCTTGTTTTGGTCTGTCTGTTGGTTTTCTGTTTCCTGGTCACTTTTCACCTCCTCAGTATTTTTCCATCCATGCCTGCCACGCCCACCTCACCTGCTCCTCGTCTTTTCCACAGCTGTATCCAATAATCACCTCTACCTCAGTCTTTTAAAAACCGGCCTCTGTTCACCACTCGTCACTCAGTCATTCCTCTGGTTCATGTCATGCTTGTTGTTTCCCTCTCGTTACTTTGCTCCATGCTCCATGTCACGTATGTTTTTGCTTTTGCTTTGCCTTGCCTTATTTCGACTTTGTTTTTGCTGCCACACCAGCCTGTTTGTTTTGTTATATTTTACTTTAATAAATTAGTTTTATTTTTATCACTCTGAGTCTGCGTTTTGGGTTTGCCTCCGTCTCCCCCCTTCATGACACTTCCACAGTCATCTCCTCAGTAGTTTTTTAGTCAGCCTGCCACACCCACTTCACCAGTTTCCCATTACATGTCTACAGCTGCATTCAATCTTCCACTCACCCTCAGCCCTTTATGTTCAGTCACCTCTATCATATCCTCACTGGTTCTTTGTTTGTTGTTGGTTTCTGCACCACAGTCAGGTTATGCTCCTTGTGTATTATCTGTGTAAGTCCTTGTTATTAGTCTGCAGCATAGCGTTAAAAACAGCCTCATCTCCTTCCTCAGGAACATTTCCAGACTCGTCACCTTCACTATCACTGCTACTTCTCTGCTTGCGCCTGTCTGTACTGGTAGCCATTCCTCATCACTGCTACCAGAAGCACAGTCTTCCTCACTTGAGTCTGGAAACTCTTTTTGAGCAAAATATAAGGATATATATAAAAAAAAACTCAAATTACATTATAAAAACATGACGAAGTTGATTTACAGCCAAAACATTATAGGATATGAAATGGAGCCTACACATAAATTCAAACTGGAAGACCCACCTCAGCCTCACCTGCATCGTCCAATCGCTGCGTCACACGCTTCCACTGCAGCCTATCAGCATCAGACCGTGCCTCCATCTAAACCAATCAGCAAGCAAGCCTTCGTTTAAAAGGACTACCATCATGGCTTTATCTGTTCACCAGCCAAACTTCAACCCATCTCTGCCCCTTCTCCACCACTATTTTCCCAGCTCCTTCAAGCTTCCTGCCTCTCTTTGACCTCCACCACCAGTGTCTGGCCTGGGGAAGACGCTTCTAATCCTCATCCTAAGCTTCTCGTCCAAGCGTATTGCTATTCACAGCACTCATGTCTTCTGTCGGGGTCAGAGCGCCAAAATCTTATGTCTTTTATGTCTAGTAAAACTATTTAATTGTAGCTTTTTTCTGTGTGAGTCTCTCCAGGTTGAATTATTTTCAAGAACAACACTGGTAGTAATTGACATTGTATTGAAGTTGAAACAAAGCTAGTAATGCATGATGTACAATTGAGTGGACAGATGATTAAGCTGTATTTCCTCCAAATATAAAATTAAAAGTGAAAGTCAAAGTGAAAATTTATTTATATAGCACTTTTCAGCAACAAGGCAATTCAAAGTGCTTTACAACACAGAAACAACAATCGGGTACATAATCAAATACAGCAGGTACAAGCAGATACAGCATAGAAATAGCATAATCAAATATAGATCAATCATGTATAATCTAAATGAAATATAGGATAATCTAAATGAAATCATGAAACTAAACATATCTAAAACAGTAGCTAAAACAGTTAAAATAGTAGCTAAAATAATCTAAATAAAGTCATAATGAAATTAAAGCTGAACTAAGACAGAGAGACAGAGAGAAAAGAAAACACATCCGCCTTCCACCAGGAGCAGAGAGAAAAACTTGGAAAATCTTTACATAATGTCATCTTTGTCAGGAACCATGGAGAAAGAGGTGAACCCAGAATGCAGACTCATCTTAAAAACTAATTTAATAAAATAAACAAAAACAAAGGGCTGACGTGGCAGCAAAATAAGAAACTAAGGTTAAACATGAAACAACAAGGCGTGGGGCAAAAACATGACAACAGAAAACCAAGAACAATGATCCAGCGGCGTGTGGAAGAGATGACCGGGTTTTTAAACAGAAGGTGATTGGAAAGTGGGCACAGGTGAAGCAATTATCCAGACTTGAGGCAGGTGTAGATGGGTGTGGCAGGAAGGCAAAAGAGTGACTGGGGAGGAGTGAATAGTAACAGCACAAAATGACATGAAGAACAAAAACAAAGACAACTGAACCGAAAACATGAAGACAATAAGAATAATAAACTAAAACACAAAAACCCCGAATCCCGACAATCTTAGATGTTACTTGATGTAATTATATTTTTTAACATGCAATGATATCTTTTCAAAGAAGGTAGAAACCAAAATAGTCGAGGTGTTTGGTCTTTCTCTCTGTCTGTCGGCCATCCTGGTTTCACTGACTACTGGATTTCGGATTTTTTGTATGGGATGATGCAATAGCTTCCACTAGAGTGGACTATACACAGCAGTGCCCAGAATTGCAGTCATATATAGAAAATACAAGAATCCCTGTTAGCTTTCTGTTACCTCCTCAAGCCTAGACAGCCAGAGAGCAATTTGCTATAAATGGAGGAGATCCTGGCCTCCTGACTGGACATAAACCACCTGCCCGAGGGTGGCATTAACTTGGTCTCCAGTTCTACTATAAAGAATCTTGGTATTATTTTTGATCAGGATATGTCTTTTAACCCTCACATTAAAAATGTTACCAGAACCGTTTTCTTCCACCTGCATAATATCATTAAAATTAGAAACATCTTAAGGTGCTTGCATGGCTTGGTGGTTGCATTTGGCTCTGCCCGCCTTTTTGGGTCTGGTATGACTTGTTGATGAATGAATGATACACGATTCCATGTATCATTCGTTCTTTTCATTTTCAATTGACAATCAAAAATCGAATAATGAAAAACGGACTGGTGATTTTGTTTTTTTGTTTTTTATTATTACACCAAAAATGAAAAAAACGCCTGGTTTTTCATATTTCACTTTTAGGCTAAGATCGAAAACACAAAATCAAAATCAGGCAGCAGGACAGAATTTGATTTTAATATTTAATCGGTCAAGTTTAAGTGACCTGGAAGTGGCTCTGTGCAGCAGTTCAGGTCATGTAGTGGTTACTATGGCGGCGCTAGAACCACTAATAGAGGACTCGTTTAAGCGGTTTGAGCCTCAAAACAATACATAAATCTCCATGGCTGATGGGTCTGACTAGATTATCTGGTCCTGATTGATAGATATTAAACAAACATAAATATGTAGACGCCTCATTACGTGATGGAGCGCATCTGCTATCGCCACCATGTTGGACAGATCTCTCCTCTCTCTAAGAGCCAACAGGAGTAAACACAAAGCGAGCAGCTATGACCAGATTTCATATCACCTGTGATTACCTTTCACAAGTTAGACTGAACAATAACTTTGGTTATTTGACCATTTATTATACTATGTCATCATAGCTAAGGTTATTTGGCAAACAACAAAATGCTAACAGGAGGAACTAGTCCTCCTCTCTCATTAGCTCTTTCTGTTTATTTTTCTTCACATTTTGAAGGTTTCCCAGTAACACAGATTTAAGAGGGCAATGAGAAGTTGCAGTAAGAAGGGAGGGTTTTGTTGCTACAGAGTCGTCTCAGCTCTGTCGTGAACATTTCAAACCAGAGGACTTTAACAGGACCAGCTTAGAGGTGCTCTGACCCCACCTGTCTTCAACTTCCCATCTCATCTCCAAAAAGGAGGTGATTTTGTTTTACTGTACATGTTAACAGAAATGTGTATGATTCATGTGTAAAACTAAAGTTAATATCACACTTTGTTAAACCTATTTTTACCTGTTAGTTCTTTCTGCATGTTTAGGAATTAACAATGTATTGTGTATTACAATACACTGCGGGATACTGAAACCTTTTCAAGTTCAAGTTGTTTTCAATTAAATTGTTTTTAAGTATTATGTGTCTTATATTTTAGGAAGACAGAAACCTGAAGGAAAGCTGCAGAGAGCCTTTCAGTGGATCTTTATCTCCCTGACAGTGAAAGTCAGCTCTTCAGCCCTTCAGCCCCAGTTAAAGCAGGGCAGTGTGAGACCCTGGAATGGTCTGGAGTTTTCAAAGATTACTTTTCCAGGCCTTTTATAAAAAATGCATGTGTGAGTGCATTTACAGCACACAAAAATATAAAGAAATTATTTATGTGGTGTATACAGAAGGCTCAGGATTGTGTGTGCATATGTGTGTGAGAGAGTAAATCAAATTGAAATGAACAATCAAACTTGTTTCTTTATTAAAATATGAAATATATTGAAATATAAATGTATTACTTTGCCATACTATATGTCTGTCTTATTTAAAGAGCATAAAACAAAGTATTTTAGCATGATATCAAATATTTTTATTGTGTGAAAGCTTCCTGTATCGTAACTACATCTCTGCTGTTTGTTACAAACCAAACTGTGTGAAAATTGGGTAAAGATTCAGAGAGTTATTATTATTTTAGTTGGACATACAGCTTCCTCAGTACAAAGAAATGAACTGGGAGGCGCATGAAGGACCCAGCCAAGATGGCGGGCACGCTGACTCGTCAGCTCCAACAGACAGCGCCAGTCTTTGAGGTGTCTGTGTACACAATGTCTATGGTGGCCGGGAACAAGCTAACATTTGTTTGATGGCGCTCCTTACCAAACTTCTGGGTCACCTAAACCCGACCGATTAAATATTAAAATCAAATTCTGTCCTGCTGCCCGTTTTTCGATTTTGTGTTTTCGATCTTAGCCTAAAAGTGAAATATGCAAAACCAGGCGTTTTTTCATTTTTGGTGTAATAATAAAAAACAAAATAACCAGTCTGTTTTTCATTATTTGATTTTTGATAGTCAATTGAAAATGGAAAGAATGAATGATACACGGATTAACATGGATTATTGTAGATTTGTAATTATTTCAATTTTATGTTTTTTCATTTAGATTAAAAGGTTTTTCTCCGCACTCCTAATACACGTTTTTCTGATCTATGCTGTTGCAGCAGTACCATCCAGTGACAAGAAGTAACAGAACATACACAAATGCATTTAGTGCAAACCTCAGAACACAACTAAGTATCAATCCTGTCATGGTAGTATCAATACAATCCAACATTAAGGTTAGAATCATATGTTGGTATAGAATCTCAGACATTGAGGACATGGCAAATCAACTTATATTCTATAGTTCTGAACTTTAAACTGCATGACGGAATCAATAATATCAATATTTGGATTGATCTCCATACCCCTATTTCAATGAAAAGTTAAATGAAATGCGACATGACCACTTAGACTGCAACCACTTTCAAAAAACATTGAATATGTACCCAACTTAGTACTACATATGAAAATGACCTGTGTCGGATTTTTTAAAATTGTATTTGTCACATTCAGACTATCAAAACAAATCAGATATGGGTCACATATGGGGAAAAAAATCAGATTTGGGCCACTTTTGCCTGCATTGTGAAAGTAGCCTAAAGTCAGGGGGTGATATACAGGTGCTGGTCATAAAATTAGAATATCATGAAAAAGTAGATTGATTTTAGTAATTCCATTTAAAAAGTGAAACTTGTATATTATATTCATACATTACATACAAACTCATATATTTCAAATGTTTATTTCGTTTAATTTTGATGATTAC
>NC_051445.1:31264376-31290486 GCF_001649575.2 Kryptolebias marmoratus
ATTGGTCTTCAGTAATATTCTAATTTTCTGATATGATGAATTTGAGATTTTCATTTGTTGTCATTTGTAATCATCAAAATTAAACGAAATAAACATTTGAAATATATGAGTTTGTATGTAATGTATGAATATAATATACAAGTTTCACTTTTTAGATGGGATTACTAAAATCAATCTACTTTTTCATGATATTCTAATTTTATGACCAGCACCTGTACATTCCTTCAAGGAATGCTAGGCCTGTAACTTTGAGTCAGTGTTTTAAGTTGAAGAATACTGGTGCAAAGCCATGCAACTCCTACTCGGAGAGTTTGAACTAGACCAGGCTGAGGGTGTGTGTGAGAAGTCCATGGCAGAATGTGAGCTATGCTGACCAATACCAGATGGCTGAAGGTCACAGTAGCCCCAGGGTATCACAGGACAACTTTCATGACTTTTCATGACTCAGTGTGTGCAAGGTCCTTTTACATTTTATCTCCATACTGAATGCCCAAACTGTCTGACTCTGATTGATAGAATGTTTGATAGAATGTTTTAAAACATTCTGATTGATAGAATGTTTTAAAACATTCTGTATTTTAAAATGTTTTTTGTCCTTGTGTTTTTTTTCACTCAGTGGTTGTTAACATCTTAAAAGTCTGGTTTGTAACCATAAAGGTGAAGTGTGTGCACTGTCAGATATAACTTCTCTGACTGCAGGGGCCAGAGATTTCTAAATGCTTTTTGCATTTCTCCACTTTGCATTTCGCTAGCAACTTTTAAGGATTTTAGTTGCAGTTAATAACTTTCTCTCAGTATCATGTTTGTGTAATGGAGCAACTGCACCTTTAAACTTGATGTGTATTTTTTGAAAGATTGAGTGTGTGTACCAGATTCTGTTCTTCTGAAAATACCTGTTATGTTCAGTGTAATGAGGAAATAAAATAAGCTTTGTGAACTGACAAGAGAAAACAAATGAAAAGAGTTATAAAGGTAAGCAAATAAAAAATTTGGAGAAATTCAATAATTTTGCTGGCATAAATAGTAAAATATGAAAAAGTTGAAGGCCAAAGGTTAATCGGTTGTAGAGGTACACCCAATGATTACTTTCTGAGAGTTTCATTGAAATTTATCAAATGCTTTATGAGATATTTGCAAACACAGAGATACACACAAACTCAGGCCAAAAATATGTATATATATATCAACCACCTTTCACTTTTTGGCAGCAGATGAAAAAGAAAGGAGTGTGTAATAAAGACACTACATGTGACAGTGTTGGACATGATTTTACTTTCCTAACTACTGAGGCAGACTGTTGTGTAAACATCAATGATCTAAACATTCTGATCACAACACAAAGCTACAACATTTTCAGCTTTTGCCTCACTCTTACACTGATAGACAGATTAATTTATCGGTACTCTTCTACAAAAATCTTCCATAATAATCCAAAAACCACAACTGATTTGACTGACAAAAATGTTTCAGTTTCATCTCATCTGACCCTGAAACTGGTTTTTGTCGACGTGCATTTTGTTGGCAAGAATAAACTTGATTGGGAGGAATGGTCTCTCTGATTTGAACCCAAGTGGTATTCTGTTACTGGAGTTCTGTGCTTGACATGAAATGTTCATAACAAACAATGTTTGAGCACAGGGTGGTCCGTAAGTGTACTTGGTTCCAGGACACCTTAGGCCAAAATTGCTGATCAATTTTGAAATTCTATCATCATACCTGTGTCCCTATGTCTTGGACACTCAATAAAGATAAGGGCAGAGCTGTCAACTGATCACCACCTGGTGGTGAGCATTGGGGGCAGGCTGCCAGACAATCCCGGTAAGCCGAAATGAGTAGGGAGGGTGAATAAGAAACATCAGAGTACTGTCTGAGAGATCTTTAACTCACACCCACAAGAGTTTTTCACATGTCCCAGGGGAGGCTGAGGACATGAAGTCTGAATGGACCATGGTAAGGACCTCACTTCAAGGATCTCATTAATCTGGCCACTACATCCATCTTTGAGGAGGCAGAGTCTGAAGACTCAGGGCAAAACAAGTTCATTATCATGGCAGAGGTTGCCAAGGTAGTTAAAAAATTCCCCAGTGACAAGCTGCCAGGGGTGGACAAAATTTGTTCTGAGATATTGAAGGCTCTGGACATTGTTAGGCTGTCATGATTGATGCATCTCTTCAATGTTACATGGAGTGTCCTGTGGAGTAAATGGAGAAATTAATAATAAATGGAGACTAGAGTAGTGGTCCCAACTTTTAAAAAGAGGGATCGATGAGTGTGATCCAACTATGGAGAGATCATACTTCTCAGCCTCTCTGGAAGAGTTTACTCCAGGGTTTTAGAAGGAAGGCTTGGGCTGATTATCAAACCTCATATTCGGGAAGAGCAGTGTGGCTTTCACCCTGGTCATACAACAGTGTACCAGTGTACCCTTGTGGAGTTGCGAAATTGATCATTGATTTTGTGAATCTAGAGAAGGCATCTGATCATGTTCCTCAAGGCATTCTATGGGAGGTGCTGCAGGAGTATGGGGTGCTTTTGGGTCGCTTTTAACAGTTATCTGATACCTGTATAACAATATAGTGCAGCAGATAACTAAAACAATCATTCAGTTGGTGACACATCTGGCCTGGGAATGCTATGGTGTGCACCAGGAGGAGCTGAAGAATGTTGCTTGTTAGGGGGATGTCTGGATTTCCCTCATGGACCTGTTGCCCCTGTCATTTGACCATGAATAGACAGTAGAAGATGGATGGATGGATGGATGATCTTCTTTCAGAGCTCCTTCCACCTTTGCTTTCTCCACTCCATGTTTAATGTGGTACACACAATCACGCCAAACTACCCAGTGGTATGTTTGTTCCCTTTTAAATTGGCTGAATGGTTGATAAAAAGTTGAAGGCACCTGTAATACTAATTAGGGTTAAACACTTGGTTTAAAATATGACTATAGTGCAAAGATTAAATTGTCTCTTCAGGACCAACAAATATGTCTATAATTTCTGAGTAGATCTTTGTCAAATAAACAACAAATCATTTCTTTTGACAATTTCTGTTTACACTATCACACACTAAAGTCAGATACACATTAGACTATTGCTTTTAACTTAATTACTAATCTACTTTTCAAGAGAATTGATGCATTGTTTCATTAGGCTGAAAAGGTACCAACAAATTTATCTCACATCAGGTATTAGTGACAATGTAATGCAGAAAGTCAGCTCTGTTTAAGTCTATATACATGTGTATGTACATTCAGGCAGACCTGTCCTCCTGAACAGGAATGTGCAGGAGACCATCTGTCTTTTCTAATTCTGTCCATGGCGTGTGACAGTAGGCTGGTAACCGGAGATCGTAGCGATGTCCTGACCTATCACAGGCCTTCTCACTGAGGGAGTAAAGCTTCTCAGCAATGTCGTTACGCACTACCAGGGCAAAGATCCTGGCTATGTACCGGTGTTTAGCAAAAAGCAGGTAGAGTTTCTTCCTCCTCCATGCTATATACTGACATGGTTCATCAGCATGCAAAGTCACCTGTGAAAGAAAGAACAAAATTGGATGTTTATTCACTAGTTTGACACATAAGGCTGTTCTAATATTGATATTCACTAAACTGATTAGTAACATTAATAGTTAGATCATTTGGACTTGCAAAAGGCCTTGGGTCTGCAACCTATAGAATCAAATGAGCCAATTCTGCTCCTTCTCTAACTAAAGTAACATCCTCCTATGTTGAGAAATGATAAAGTCATTGTGTCTTGAGCATTAACCTTTAGCACTAAGAGTATATGTTGGGAATGACTCAGCTTCTACCACATCAAACCATAGCTCAATATCTATTAAAATAACTGAGGCATAGCCACTTTTGTGTTTGCTAATGTTCCTGAGCTATGGGACCATTTTGACTTGTGTTGACCACAAAAGTTGTAAATGTACATTTGATGATGACTTTCTGATTCTGCAGCTGATTGCTCACACCTGCAGTCAGTTAAGGCCAATCACTGAGGAGCCTGCTGCCAATTCTTCAACGCCTGAGTGTTAACCTATGTGGTAATGTCAAGCCCTCTGTGTTGCCTGTACTGATCCTTTGGTCTTTTATGAGATACTTACCCTCTATTTTTTCTCCTAAAGGTTACCTTGATGAGAGTACGGATTCCACTCCAGCTCGTTCCCTCGACTCCTGGAAATTACTTACCAATCATCAATAGATTCTCTGCTAACATACTCTGGCTGGCAGTCCTAATTCCTCATTCCTCCATTGTGAGATTGAACCCTGTCCACCCTTCACCGTGCATTTTGGTTATTCACAATTCAACTACCTGGATTCATCCAAGAACTTACTAACCTTCCAGACCACTCCAAAACTGTCCATATGTGGCAACCAGTAAAGCTCTCTAAGTTTAGTGCAAACCACACTCTGGTGTCAATCATAAACCAGGTGCGCAGCCTTTTCTTGGGAATGATGAGCTAATTTTTCTCTGAGTATCAATGGTGTCTCTGTAGTCAGTTCATGATGTACAAAGAAGAAAGGTTTGACTTCTTCTGGAAGGTGATTCGTCACTTTTGGCCCTCCTTAGGGGATGATTTGTCACAGTTTTCAAGTTCGGGACAGTCTTGCTATTTAGCTTTTGAATCAGCAAGTGAAAGTGCAGCCTATAGAGGAGCAATTTCTGCTATCTCTGAGATCAAGTCCTGTTCATAATATTCAGCTGTATATGTGCTCAGTTTTTGACATACACTTTGTTTTTCACATGATCCTTTTGGATAAGCTCTTTAATACATCCAAGGGAGGTTCTTTTTGTTAGGATTTGGATTTTTGTGTTTTCGGTTTTGTGTTCTTTATTTAGTCTGGTTGTTGTTTTCAGTTTAGTTTTTTCCTGTTTTGTGCCCTGTTGTCACTCCTCCTCCGTCTCTCTTTTGTCCTCTTTGCCACGCCCATCTCCACCTGTCCATCATCATCTCCACACACCTGTTTCTACTTCTCTCGTTACCCTCAGTATTCAAATACCCGGTCATTTCTCCCATTAGTCGTTGGTTCATTGTTTGTCATCTGTTGGTTGTTGTTTGTTCTCTGTGCCTTGGTTCTTTGACGTCCTACCCCACCGTGCCTTTGGTTTTTGTTTCTGTTTTTGTTGCTGCCTCGTCAGCTTTTGTTTTGGTTATTTAATAAATTAGTTTTTTTCCTTTATTATGAGTCTGCGCTCAGGGTTCTTTTCCGTGTCCTCCGATCCTGACAAAATGAACAAACCAAACTTAAACCCTGCAGACTCCTTCATCGGTGTTACTCTCACAGCAGAAGAAAAAAAACAGATCCTGGCGGAGCTGCGGGAGGAGCACCCGCTCGCTTTTCTTCATGGGCCTGCAGTAACCGCCTCTCCAGCGTCTGGGAACCGCCGTCGGACAAAAAGGAAGCCAGCGGTGGCCACCACCACAGCCTCTCCAGTGGCTCGGACCGCTGCCACCACGGCTTCTCCGGTGGATCGGACCGCCACCACGGCTTTTCCGGTGGATTGGACCGCCGCCACCACGGCTTTTCCGGTGGATCGGACCGCCGCCACCATGGCTTCTCCGGTGGGTCGGACCGCTGCCACCACAGCTTCTCCGGTGGATCAGACCGCTGCCACCACGGCTTCTCCGGTGGGTCGGACTGCCGCCACCACGGCTTCTCCGGTGGATCGGACCGCCGCCACCACGGCTTCTCCGGTGGCTAGGACCTCCGCCACCACGTCTTCTCCGGTGGGTCGGACCTCCGCCACCACGGCTTCTCCGGTGGGTCGGACCGCCGCCACCACGGCTTCTCCGGTGGGTCGGACCTCCGCCACCACGTCTTCTCCGGTGGATCGGACCGCCGCCACCATGGTTTCTCTGGTGGATCGGACGGACGTCACCAGCTCTCAGTCTGTTCAGTTGGACATTACCACGCCTATCTTCACTCTTACCTCCAGTTACCAGTTCACAGTTTTCCCCCGAGGAACTCATTAACATCTCCAACCAAATCAATAGACTGCTCTCCTCAACTGCCACCAGCATTGATCCAAGACATAATCTAGTCACCTGCAATATCATAGAAAGTATCCTCCTGTCCCGTCCTGGTCTTCTCAGTCTGGCTCACTACTCCAGCATCTTCACTACAGTTATACAGTTAAAAGGACATTTAATTAACTCACCCACATATCGTCAGTCAGATCTCACAGCTCCATCTCCTGACCCACCTGCAGTGCCTTCAGTCTCGCCTCCTGACTCATCTACAGAGCTTTCAGCCCCACCTCCAGAACTATCTGCCGAGCCCTCTGAGCTCCCTGCGCCCTCTGCCGAGCCATGGGACCTCTCTGTGCCCTCTGCTGAGCCCTTGGACCTCTCTGTGCCCTCTCTGCAGGTCAGCGTTCCTGAGGGGGACGGCGACGCCTCTCTGCCGGTCAGCGTCTCAATGGGGATCGGCCGAGACGACGTCCCACCTGCCAACGTCTCAGTGGGGATCGGCCGAGACAACGTCCCACCACCCAGTGTCTCAGTGGGGGTCGGCCGAGACGGCGGTCCACTATCCTGTGTCTCTGTGGGGATCGGCCGAGACGACGCTCCACCATTCTGTGTCTCCGTGGGGATCGGCTGAGACGACGCTCCACCATCCCGTGTCTCCGTGGGGGTCAGACGAGACGACAACGCCTCACCATCCCATGTCTCCATGGGGGTCGGCCGTGACGACGACGCCTCACCATCCCGTGTCTCCGTGGGGGTAGGCTGTGACGACGACGCCTCACCATCCCGTGTCTCCGTGGGGGTCGGCTGTGACGACGACGCCTCACCATCCCGTGTCTCCGTGGGGGTCGGCTGTGACGACAACCCCTCACCATCCCCTGTCTCCGTGGGGGTCGGCGCCTCACCATCCCGTGTCTCTGAGGGGGTCGACTATGACGACGACGCCTCCGCTCCGTCTCGCCAAGGGTCCGAAGGGACGCCTCGCTCTGCTCCGCTCGGCTGATGGTCCGGATGGACGCCTCGCTCTTCTCCGCTCCGCCGAAGGTCCGGATGGACGCCTCGCTCTGCTCCGCTCTGCCGAGGGTCCGGATGAACGCCTCGCTCTGCTCCGCTCCGCCGAGGGTCTGGATGGACTAGATAAAGCGCTTTACAAGTATAAGCCATTTACCATTCACAGCCTGTACCTGTGAGGTCAGGACTGGACTTATAGCTGAGAACAGTGTAGCATTTTTAACTGCTGCTTCCACTTGGCATGTGATGGTTAGAGCTTTATCCAAAGTGAGGTCCTCTTCCAGCAGTAACTTATCCCTCACAGCACTTAGTTAAGCGTTACAAATGAGCTGATCCCTTATTGTTAAAATTTAGGGGTTATTGTTATTATTCATGTTTAAGTTTGGGTTTATTGTTTCTTGTATTTTGTCATTTAGTTGTTATTATGCTTAGTCTTGTCTTCATTCAGTTTTTGTTCCTTGTCTTTGCATTCTTTGTCGTCATTCACTTCTCCTCAGGTTCTCTTGTTTTCCTGCCACACCCATCTTGACCTGATCCAAGCTGTAATCACTCACCTGTCCCCACTTCACCAAATTACCCTCTGTCAAACCCGGTCATCTCCTCCACTTGCTGTGCGTATAAGCTCAGCTCAGTGGCCTAGTGGTAGAGTGTCCGCCCCTGAAACTGGGAGGTCGTGGGTTCAATCCCCGGCTGGGTCGTAAGACTATAAAAATGGGACCCATTGCCACCCTGCTTGACACTCAGCATTGGGGGGTGGTGTCAGTGTCCGCCCCTGAAACTGGGAGGTCGTGGGTTCAATCCCCGGCTGGGTCATAAGACTATAAAAATGGGACCCATTGCCACCCTGCTTGACACTCAGCATTAAGGGTTGGAATTGGGGGGTTAGATCACCAAATGATTCCCGAGCGCATCACCTCTGCTGCTCACCGCTCCAGGGGATGGGTCAAATGCGGAGAACAAATTTCAGACACAGGTGTGTGACAATCAGTGGATCTTTCTGTTGAAGAAAACTCATTAAATCTTGAGTGCCTCTCAGCAGCTAGCCCTGGAAAGCTTGTAAATATAGAGGCTAGAGAAATCCCTATATGATGCTTTCTGCAAAACAACTGTTGTATCAGGCTGATGCTTGTGAGCTTTTTATAGGCACTGTATGTCTGTCCTACATGTCATACTTTGTAAGCTGAGAATGTGTAAACCAAAAACTGGTGTTAAATATAGTAAGGCTGCTGAGAAGATTTGGTGAGTCTTGCAGTGGAAAAATAAAGATAAAACCTGAAACAAAGCCTCCTCTGAGGGCCTGAGAGAGTCCCACTCAGGTGAATCCAGGAACTGGAAGGGGTAGATGTAATGCAGAAACTCTCCATTAACTGTCACTCTGATCCTGGAAGAGAATGAAAGAGAAGTTTATATTAACACACTTTACAGGTAGCACAAGAAAGACAGAGACTCGTGGATGATTTAAAAGTTATTCAGTTAATTTTAGTTGACTTCCATCCATCCATCCATCCATCCATCATCTGTCATTTGTTCTGGAGTCGGTCGCGGAATTCCAGTCGCAGCACAGCAGATTAAGCAGGAAGGCAAAGGCATCCTTTTCCACAACTACCTCTTCCATTTTTTCCAGGAGGGTTCCAAGGTGTTCTTGGGCAAGTACAGAGACAATCTAGACAACAGAATTTCTCATCCTATCTCTAAGAGAGATCTTAGCTATCCTACGGAGAAACTCATTTCAACCACCTATATCCAAGATCTCATTCTTTCAATCACTACCTATTGTTCAGGACCATAGGTGAAGGTAGGAATGTGGACTGACTGGTAAACAGAGAGCTTTGTCTTTTAGCTCAGCTACCTCTTCACTACAACGGTCTGGTACGAAGTATGCAATACTGTAGAAGCTGCACCAATTCATCTATCAATCTCCATGCTCCATTCTCCCATGACTTCACTCAATTTCCCCAAATAATTCAACTCCAGGTCCTCAACCTGGAGAGAGCAGTCCACCCTTTTTCTGACTTAGAACCATGTCCTCAGATTTAGAGGTGCTGATGCTCATTCCAGTTGCTTCACACTCGGCTGTGAAAAGCTCCAGTGAGAATTGGAGATCACATCACAATAACGCTGACAACACTATCCACAAATTGCAGAGATGGAATCCTGAGGTCACTGAACCGGACCCCTTCTGCCCCCCAGCCTCACCGAGAAACTCTGTCCATAAAAGTTATGACATTTTATTCAGCCCTGGCAAAGTTCAACTTTCACCCTGAAGAGGTCTGACTTACTGCAGGCAATGAGAACCACACTCTGCTGCAGCTGTGCTAATGGCGGAGAAACAACCTAACATTACAGGAAAATTGCCAATTTCTTGAGAGGCAACTGCTTAAAAAAACAAAGACAGGTAAACAGAACAAGGCCTGTGACAAAAAGCAAGCTAAAAAGAAATAAGTAGACCTAGCCCGAAAAAAACAAGGGTAAACATTGGAGCAGCTTTTCAGAAGTGAAGGGAGCTATGCATTCTGAAAGGATTCAAAACCGATGCAGAGTTAGCCACAATTTTGCTTGACAAGTTAGTGGCAAATGGCCACTTGTAATGTGGCTAACTCCTTTCAGGATGTAGTTGAATTTTTGCCAGAGGTGGGACTTTAAGATCTTTCTAACAGGTGCTTCAGCTTGGCGTTCACAGCAAATCTTCACTACGGGTTTGTCTTCATCTTCTATCTGGCGCTGAATATCATCCAACACTGGTCATTAGCCAATTTTGGGGTCCATCTGTAATTTTTGGTGAATTTATGAGAGCCAAAGCTAACAGCTCCATAGAAAATAATGGGACATAGATAACATCAGAAAAACACTTACTAGTTTCCGCAGTATGGAAGTGCCCAAGTCTTGGCAAAAAATTATGTTAATAGTGTCCAGCAGAACAAAGAAGAAACTCTGCTTGATACACTTAACAACATCCAGGGCACTATGATGTTAAAATTCACTAACCAATGAGAATGGAACTCTGAAAAGACTCTTCCACGTGAGACATTTGTGCCAGAATCAGAAGCAGAAAGTCAGGTGGAGAAGAACCAAAATGCAGTAGATGAACAACCATGACTGTCAGAGTAAAAGCTCAATCAGAATAAAGGAAAGTAAACTCAGAAACAAACAAAATATGTGTCAAGCAAAAAAAAAAAAATTAATTTATACAACTATATAAATATTGTGTTTACAAATCAAAGGTTTTGCTTCTGGAATGTTTTTGTTTGCTGTCTTGTTTGTTTGTTTAGATATGTTTAGTTTCATGATTTTACTTAGGTTATCCTATATTTCATTTAGATTATACATGATTAATGTTTTTAGCTGAGCTAAAAAAAAATTCTCTCTGCTCCTGGTGGAAGGCGGTCTTGTTTCTTTTCTCTCTGTCTCCTGCGTGGTTACGGGAGCTGAATCGCAAGTTGGATGCGGTCCTTTTACAGGACCGCAGACTGAATTGCGGTTCCGGGACTCAGGAATGAAATGGGTTACATCTTGGAGAAAGTTGCTTCGCTCGAATCAGGCGGAATGGTCCTGGAATTTGGCTGTTTGGATTCGCCATTGAGAAGTATCAGCAAGACTTTCAAGGCTTATTGTTTGTTAATTTGGCTCCCCTAGGCTGACCTTGGTCAGCTATCTTCAATTTCTGCCCAGATTTTATGTAAACAAGATGCTCTGCTCCCTCTGCCTAAGGACATCTGTGGATCTGCTCTGCTCATGTCACTTCTGTATCTCTATATTTGATTAAGATTTAATTTAGATTATTTTAGCTACTATTTTGACTGTCTTAGCTCATGTTTAGATATGTCTGGTTTCATGATTTTATTTAAATTATCCTATATTTCATTTAGATTAAACATGATTGATGTTTTTTTTAATGTTTTATCTCTATATTTGATCTGTGTTTGATTATGTACCCGATTGTTGTTTCTGTGTTGTAAAGCACTTTGGGTCGCCTTGTTGCGGAAAGGTGCTATATAAATAAATTTCACTTCACTTCACTTCTATTTTCTGTCAGACCTTTATTTTTTGCTTGATTCTATTTATCCTATTGTCTTAAATTTTGTCTTCAAGTTTAAAAAAATGAATCTAATATAATCCGTGTATGGTTTGTTCTTTGTTTTTTTCGTTTCAAAATAAAATTTAAACTACTACTGGTAACTGAAAAAGTTATGTGCCGGGAGTTCAGGTCTTCATTGCCGGTTCCGCCATAAGGTCCCGTTGAATTAACAACAAAATAAAAGCTTGTCTTTGGTTTAACCATTGCAGTTATAAAAAAAACCAAAATATACCCCTTTTTTATTTTTGCAATTGCTGTTTTTCTAATTTCGTTTTAAAAACGAAAAAACAAAAACCAACACATGCTCGTTTTGTTTTTGCAATTTTATTTTGAAACGAAAAAACCAAAGAACGAACCATACACGGATTAAATATATGGGACATTTTTTAATACCTCAAAGTGCCTACTTTCTTTATATGAAAAACATTAGTGTGTATCTTTGATCAGAGTATAGCTAAACATTTTAATATAGTAAACAGAAAAATTTTAAGTGACACATTTGGTAATTTGGGACAACGTTTGATGACTTATAATTTATTACTTTCATTTACATTGCTGTATAAGACAATTGGAAGATTTGGGAGTATTTCCTGCTCTAACAAGAAAATGCAGCTGAGTTTGGACACCTGTCGTCATCACTTCTCTGTCTTCCTCAACAACTCCCTCCCTCCTTTTGCACCTACTGATTGTCCCTGTTTTTGCTGTCTCTTGCACTTTCTCCATTAATCTGAATGTTTTTGTCCAGAATGCCATTCCCTAAGAATAAAAACACTAGTCAGTGTGTGCAAGCAGAGGCCACACCTGTATCTATGCTACTTGTGTAGACCTACTCTACTATCACACTTAACAATAATTTGCTTCACAGCTGAACAATATTTGGTGTAGCCTATTATTGATTGTAAATGACTCATCTGTCAAAAATAACTGGAATGAATTTCTGACCTCACAATTCTGACATTTCGCAAATTAGTCTCTTACAACCTTTTCTATAAGTTACCTGTAGTATGCATTTCTGTTGTTCTGTGTTGACAAATGTGGGGATTTCTAATGTTTATTCAAGTTGTAAAATACCAACAAAATCCACCTGAAACACATTATTCTTTTAACTCTTCATTTCATGGATCAACTTTGTGTTTGATGCTGATCACAACACCTGTGTGATGTCACCCTAATTATATCATGCAATTATGCCAATGTATGAACATGCTCAATCATGCTTCATATTTTTCAAGGCAGATGAGAAATATGTTTTCTATTTCTATACTGTCCCAAATTACGTGCCAGACTGTAACAATTCCTAATGTCATTCACATCAGGGCCACATTACAGCCATATTAGTGCTAAATTAGGGCCATATCAAGGGCACATTAGGATCAAATCAGGGCCATATTAGGGCCACATCAGGTCTACATCAGGGTCTGTAATGCTGCCCTAATGTTGACTTCAAAAGTCAAAAGATAACTTTTGGAGTCAACTCTGGACTTGACTCCAAAAGTCAATCTGTTGGTGATGAACATCTAATGATTACATGGTACCACATGTTGTTGTATAGTGTAGATAAACTTGAAATCATCAGAACCATGCAATCACCATCAGAGCCATGCAGTCATCATCAGAGCCATGCAGTCACCATCAGAACCACAGTCATTTTGTTGTCACCTGCCACCCAGGAGTAAGGACAGCTTTTCAATAGGGGTTTTGCCTTCTACAGCAAAGTCCTGGCCCTTCTTCAGGCTGTAGACAGATCCATCACTGGAGGCAACTATCTTCTTAAAATGGGTCAGAGACACACCAAGTTTCTTAAACTTCAGGTTGTAAAGTTCCTGGAAGTCCTTGTCAAATGAGAGATTCCTCAGCTTGTAGGTAATATACAGAGCCTGACCCAAACACACTCCAAAAAGGGCCAGACTCCAGAGGAAGGAATCTGTGGTGCAGGGGTCTGACCAGGCCCACAGGGTGCAGCAGAAGAAGCCCAGTGCCAGGAAGGTGAACAGGTACAGAACTCCATAGACGCCGCTGCCACCCATCAAGCCCAGGAAGAGAAAGATGTTGGAGAGGTGGAATATCGAACCCTCCGAACTGTCTCTCCACTCCTCACATAGTGGATGACTCGAACCTGGTGGTTCAGAGGTAAAGTTCATGGATCCAAAATCTGGAGGCTCCATGGTGAGTAAAATCAATCCAAACTGCAGCACATTTCACAGACAGAGAGACTTCACTGAGTAGAACGGAACCACAATCCTCCATCTGGAGCACATCAGACCTGACCTGGATCTGTCAGAGTCAGAACTTTACAGACAGCTGCTGGGGGTCCACAGAGAGGCAGAGTCCAATAGGCAACAACACTGGAACCACACACACATGCTCTCTCTTTTCTCTCTCTGTCTCTCTCTCTCTGTCTCTCTCTCTCTCTCTCTCTCTCTCTCTCTCTCTCTCTCACACACACACACACACACATACACACCCACACCCACACACACATACACATGAGGCCAGTGTATCTGAAGTATAAATGTAGAACGTTACGTTCTAGCATTCGTCGAATGCATGTTGCCCACCGCTTTTCATGTCAGAGATTTAGACTAAGATCATCTTTTGATGAGAAATCATGGAGTTTTAGCTGTTTTAGGCAAATCTTTAAAAACCAGTATGCTCAATTTCACATGATTTGTGAGATGTCACGCTCAGAGTACAGGTTGTAAAAACTCCGCTTGGTGGCCTCTTTAGCTCAATATCTGTAAAACTGGGTTATAACCATTTCTGTGTTTCTAATGTCAGTGGCTGTGGCAGCCACTCTTAAATTGGCTTGAGTTCGAAGGTCAATCAGTTGTACATGTGCATCCAGTGATTATGTTGTGATGGTTTCATTCAAATCACACACAGAGACAAGAGTAAAACCCTTTTTCTCACTTTCACCTTCATCTGGCTTTTGATAACAAAAACATAACTGCAGGGAATATCAGTATCAACATACTCAGGAATAAAATAAACACACTGTGCTGATAATTGAACCAAAGTTTATTTGTACATATTATTTAATAAATATCCAACAATGAGAGTGTGAATGGTTGTTTTCTCGTTTGTCTCTTTTGCCCCTTTTCCACTGGCTCTATTTCAGAAGCCCCGCTTTACTTGGCCCGGCTTGGCTTGGCTCTGTAAAAAATGCATCGCGTTTCCACCGGCCAGTTTGGTCGGTAGCAGAGGAACGCCTCTGAAACTTGGCGTAATTTTTGGAGACAGCGGAAGCACTATGGACAACGTTGGCCCTGTGTTGTTGCTGTTTTTTAAACTTGTGTTTTTATGTTTTTAAACTTATGAGGATTCTCCTGAGACTTCAGGAAGAGAGGCGCAGTGGAAGTAATGCTCTGGATGCCGCAATTGTTGCGCAGAGTCGGACAGCTGTTATCCGCTGGAGATTTCAGGCTTTACAGCGCCTTCAGCTGGGGGACAGACGGCATAAACGGCAGGGTAAGCTAACACTGTTGTTTATAGTCCTGTTACTTCGCTACCTTTCCAAAATTGTCTAATGTTGTTTTCTTCACTCTTTTTATGCTTCAGTCTGACCACACCCACGACCAATGAGTGAACAGGAGCTAAGCTTGCATCACCTACAAAAGCAGAGCTGGCTCACTGGCCCTACTCCAAAGCGGGGACCAAAAAAGCACGGAAAAATGACGGTGGAAACGCACGCAAATGATCTATGATAATGAGTGTACAATGAGTTTCATCTAAGGAGTCAGAAAAAGTATGAAGTGGTAAACCATCATTCAGTCTTTCATGAGCTAGTGCAACTTTTCTCACCCTGTTTGAATCTGGAATCATCGCCACGTTAGGTTGTAGGTGACAACTTCAGTACTTCTAAACCATAAAGTGTCATAATGCCGGGATAAGACTCAAGCGCAGGCAACAACTACAGACAGTGGTGGTGAGGATGAAAAGAAAGTTTTATTTTCCACAAAATAATCAACAAAGGAATTGTCAGTCCCTTGGTGTGTCACGGCTGAAGGGAAACTGAACCAGGACCGGGCTGAGGAGGAAGGAGAAGGTTAGGGTGGCTGAGCAGGATAAATCTTGGAAAGAAGGCAACTGAAATTCTTACTTGGATGCCAGAGGATAACAGACGAGGGAGGCCTGGTGCTCACTGGAGCTGAGCTTGGCTGGAGCTGGGTGAATGAGCTGGTCTGTGGTTGGGTTTGAACTGGACCGGACTGGCTTGATCTGAGAGACGTGGAACACTGGGTGAACACGAAGGTGAGGTGGCAGTTTGAGGTGGACAGTAGAGGGACTAATGACAGAGTCAATGGAGTAGGGACTGTGGTGGTAAGGTTTTTATAAGATAACATCTGACTACTTTATGTCTGAATTCCAAGTCATGACTATGTTATGCATGAATTCCACAGCCTATGAGGTTTTCACCAAATGACCCTGTTACTCTTCACGGAAACCAGACTGACCTTGTTTCCCTTCTCTCCTCCTTGCCTACCAACATTCCAATATCTTCGATATAAGCTCCTGTGTGGACTCTGGAGGTAGAGCTTTGATTCAGAGCTTCCCGTTCTGACCTGGGACACTATTGTTAATTATTAATTGTCTTCAAGGCTCTCTGTATGTTGTGCACCATACATAAATAAACCTGTTTGAGTGATTTAATCTAAAAATTAAAATTAATTTTCATCCACAACAGGACCTACAAACCTGGGAGCCAATTTTCTGGAGAGCGATTTGAAAGGGAAGTCTCTGGAGAAGAGCCATACTTGCTAACCAGGGGCAGACACAGGAGCTAGGGTTCTCTTGTGATTGGCCATCCTTTTGTTCTGGGCTGAGGTTCGGTTCAGAACAGCCTTGGTTTCTCTTCAGATCCTGCGGCATGCTTTGAGGTGCAAGCTAACTGAAGGAATGACAGAGTCTGGGAAAGAAGCTGGGATGATTGATGGGTGGTAACCAAGAGAGGCCTCAAAAGGAGAGAGTCCAGAAGCAGAGGAAATGTGTGTATTATGGGCGTACTCGACCCATAACACAGTGGTGACTGCAGGAAGAAGAGCAGACACAACGGAGGGTGTTCTTGAGCTCCTGGTTTATTCTCCCACATAGGCCATTCATCTGGGGATGGAATCCTGAAAAACGTGACACCTGACAAAAGTCCCTCCAAACTTGAGATGTGAACTGGGGGTTTCAGTCCAAAAGGATTTCAACAGGGATCCTATGGAGTCTGAACACATGCAGCAAAAGGAAGTTTGTAGAGAGCAACTAAATGGCAAGCTCTGGAATACCGGTCAATTATGGTGAGGATGACAGTCTTTCCATTGGATCTGAGAAGCCCAGGGACAAAATCTAGTGTGACCAGGGCCGACTGGGGCAGAAAGTGGTTGAAAGAGACCAGAAGGTGGGCAGTGAGAGCTCTTGCCTCTAGCACAGATAGGACATGCTGAAACAAAGTTCACAACATCTTTGCTGATACCAAAAGTAACGCTGGAGCAGCCCAATGGTGCGGCTGGCTTCAGGATGGCAAGAAAAACAGTTTTTTCTTGCCATCTTTTTTTTTTGAGCTTTTTCTGGAGGTCGGCCATTGTGGGGAAGGGGCTGAGGTTCACAAAGTGGAAGCAAAGGGGCACGACGTGAATGGGTGTACCCTGACCCTGGGACCCCAGGGTGGGGAGTGTGACCTTTTCGTGACCTTTAGGGTTTTGTGTGTTTTTGAAGGCCTTCCCATGGTCGGATTCGAACGAAACTCGTACAGGGGCTTCTCCTAGATGCCCTCGACCTAATGCCATTAGCGGCTAATGGTTAGCATGTTGCTAACCGGAAGTAGCCGCCACAAGATCCTAGAGAGGTGGGCTTTGGTATATCTGTAGTGCCTGTGGAGAGGGTGTAGCATGACAAGTTTGGCTCTGATTGGACGAACCGTGAATTGGTGAATTGGGTTTAGGTTTGGTTTAGGGTTAGGTATGTACTGGTAATGGTTAGGGTTAGGGTGGGGGTCAGGGTTAGGCTGTAGTTAGGGTGTAGAAATGAATTGAAGTCAATGGAAAGTCCCTGCAAAGATAGAGAGACATAACATGTGTGTGTGTGTATGTGTGTGTGTGTGGGGGGGGGGGTCCTGGGCAAGGTGACTGACTGACTATTTGCTGGATGTAAGGAATGCGGTGTTGCAGACGTATCTGGGGCAGCACAGGACATAAAGCCCATGGGTGTATTTCACATGATGTTAAACACACGGTGTGAGCACAAAAATATTCAAGCCTGACCTCATTTTTTAAGTCTGAGGTTTAGTAATGAAAGCAGGAGGGCTAGGAGCCAGCAGAGTCTAGTCAGAATAAACTTCAAGTAAGGATGACAAAATTGTTGTTGATTTTGGTTTTAATAATTTTGGTTGTTTTAGTTGTTTGCCTGCTTTGACACACCTGATTTGAGTGAGTGAGTGACTGAGTGAGTGAGTGAGTGAGTGAGTGAGTGAGTGAGTGAGTGAGTGAGTGAGTGAGTGAGTGAGTGAGTGAGTGAGTGAGTGAGTGAGTGAGTGAGTGAGTGAGTGAGTGAGTGAGTGAGTGAGTGAGTGATTAACAGGCTTCTGCAGAACTTGAAGGCCTGCTGAAGAGCAGAGAAAAAACTAAAACATGCAGGATAGTGTTCCTCAAGGACTGGAGTTGGGAATCACTGCTCTAGAGAATACTACACAACAGTTTCCTGCAAAGGTTCAATAAAATACATATTCTATGCATAAAGGGTGTTTTTTCAAGGTGTAGGTTACCAGCCCAAGAGGCCAAATGTCCCTGTCAACGTGGAAATGTTTTTGTAAATATGTGAAGTTCTGTTTTGTTTGTTTCAGCCTTGCATCTACATGGGGAAAATAAAAGTTTCAGGAACCCAGATCAGTATTGTTTTGAAACTGGATTCCAGAATGAAAGAAAATCTTGAAACCCCACTCTTGCATTTTCATGTGAATAGCCTACACATAACCTTTGAGAACAAGGTCATAAATCCACCTCTAACCTATGACCTCAAACTTGACAGACATAATAAGGACATATTTTCATGCTTGTGTTTGTGGTACAGTTGTCAGTTGTTGAGGAGACAAAATATTACCTAAATGAAAATCAAACTTTAAAAACCTCTCCTTACGACGGACCGGAAAATGCACAGAGAAACCAGGAGTCAGAAATGGTCAGAAACAGTATCTTCAGTTTAAAAGATTTATTAATCTTAGTACTAAGGGAGACACTCCTTACCAGCTCACAGCAGGAACACCAGAAGATGTCTGAGCTAAATCACTAAGACATAGCATTTTAACCTGAACAAAGAGCTGGCCCATCTCTCCGGAACCCTGTATATGGACTTGTTTTTCTTGAGTGGGTTTCATTTCCTAATTAGTTGACTCCCCCAGACCGCGTTATCTTCGTGCAGGCAGTCACATACGCTATAAACTCCCATGACCTCGCCAGCCAGTGCAGAGTTACACTCATCCTTAGGTTAATACAATCAATAGAATTACAGAACATTAATACATGATTCTAACTGGTAAGGAGTGTCTATATTATAGTTTTACTTCACACAGTTTCTCAAAAACAGTAAAAATGTAACAACATTGCAGAAAAACTACAATATAGTTCAAAAATTACAAAAATAAATGTGGTAAATGGAAATAGCTTTAAAAGATTGATACTTGTGTATCAAGAAATTGTCCTAATATGCTTTGGACATCAAAAGAAAAGCTATAGCAAATATTTTATGCAGTGAAATTATGTATATGAATTCTTGTCTTCAAATTCAACTTCTAAAATTTTCAATATTAGTTTTTTAATGTTATTTTTCAATGTTTAAATAGTTTTATTTTTAAATATATATATATATATTTTTATTATTTCAGTATTAGAATGTTACATGTGTTGTATCATGAATACCAGTTTTGCCAGAAGGAGTGAAACCAGAAATGGAGAGACTCAGGTAAGAGTAACGGTAAGTAATTTATTTACAATAAGTGCAGTGACAGAACTGGACCTGGAAGAAAGAGAGAGCGTTCGGGTTAGTCAGTTCAGGTAGGCCTTGAGGTGATGACACTCCTAGTGCTATGCCATGTTGTGTTTGTCATATTTATAATTAGTATATTGACCCAGAATCTAGTACAGTTGGCATAGTGATTCACAAACACAGGTAGGTAAAAGGTAAGTAGTTTAGTTTTCAGGAAGGGGACCAGGAGAGCTGCGGAAACACAAACCAGGTGAGTTGAGAATCTCCAGATAGAAGTTCTTGTTATTGACTTATGAAACTTGTCTTACTGTAGAATGATCTTCTTGCAGGTCCGAGGGGGTTAGGATTCCAGGTCAGGTTGAGTGGAAGATTTCCAGTAAAGTGAATGGACCATAGGAGTGTGGCTGGACAGAATCAATGAGCAAGACTGACCCAGTTGTAATCTAAGCTTGTTACTATAGAAGACTGGTGATGATTTCTGGACCAAACACGCAGATTACAGGATTACATAAATGGAAAAGAAATCACAAAGACTACGAGGGTCACAAAAACAAAAGGTAAGTAAAATTTACTAGAAAGTTTTTTTTCTCAAAAGGCTTTATATCAATCTACTGTGAGATATACATTGTTCCAGCAAAGGGTTCTGGTTTGGCCCAACCTTATATACCTGTCACACCTAAAATGCAGAGAACTATAGTCATAAGCAGTGTAAGTTTATAATATGATATTAAATTGCTTTGTCACATCTTCTCAACACAGGTACTACTTTAGTGTATCACTTTCCAGACAAGGATGATGATTATGACAATGAGGGGGGCCAGACTTGTAGTGACTACCCTGAGCATGAAGCTCATAAGCAGATGCAGCATGCTGGATAGGGCACCGGGCGAGGGGGAAAACTGGTGGAGAGGACCCAGAGTGGCAACCTCTCCCATGGCAACTTGAGGCTCTGCAGTTAAGGGGTGATTGGCACATCATGCACATTTAGTGTTTTTCCTGACGTGCCAGTAACTCCTCAACTGTTGCATCTGATGTTTTCACAGGGGAGGTTGCAGTGCTCTATAAAAAAAAGCCTTTCACCTGGTGAAAGACCCGCAGGCAGCCCCCCAATGACGCTGTTAGAGACCCCCAGCCCCTGCTGAACCAGTGCAGGCACCAGGATGGCGTGCTTTCTGAGAAACACGTCTCAGAAAGCATGGACATTCCGCACTAGTTTTACAAGGCGCAAACGGTAAGTATGTTGTGTATGTGTGTCACGTAGCAATATAATTATACAGTTTATTGTAAATGTGTAGTGAATATGAGAATGACACTGTACTGTTCTTTATTTGTTGTTTAGTTTTCACGGTGTTGTGGTGTCCTAATATCAAGAGAGCTGAGAAAATTAAAGATACCAAGACATCAGTATGAGACATGGGCCTTTATTTCCCATATAAAACTAGTGTAGTTACAGTGAAAACGTCACGCCCTGCGCCAACCGAGACTATCTTCGGCAAAGCTAAACATGGCTGATTCATCTCCTATGGTGGCTCTTCCCTCTACATCCAGACAGTGGCGCCAGAGTACAAGATTTGTCCTCGCCCTGCCCAGGACAGCCAAAATGCAAGAACTAAAAGACCAAGAAATAGGTCAAAGGGAGAAAAGGTTCATTACAGTTTATGGAAGGTGGAAAATGAAAGTAAGAGACATTCGTACAATTTTAAAGGAAGAATGCTCTGAAAAGGGTTTGTGTAACATGATGGATAAAGTTGAGATGTTAGACTGTCAGGGTTTTAATTTATTTAACCTGCTAAGAAAGAATCACACCGGAGAGGCTCATTGTCTTTTGTGAAAGCCTTCGCAAGAGGAGAAGTTCTACAACAGCAACTAACAGCGTGCTGTCCAAGAAGTTCTGACTCTTTACTTAAACTTTCTTTTTTATTAAAGGAAGAAAAAAGGGGTTGGCCTGACCCGGCCAAAACTGGTCCAGTCCATAGTACAAACACACACATCTTAACAATAACAAATAACTGTTTGGGAGAGCCAGATGGTGTGGCGCCCGCCGTCTGGCCTTCGTGTGGCACGTAAGCAGTTTTACACATAAGCACAAAGGCTGATAACATTAAAAACCCTAACAGACTCTGATTTGAAAAAACTATGATAGCATTAGACAGCTAACAACATCAAGTCAAGAAATCAGAAGAAAAGTTGATGCATGCTCAGCCATTACACATGATTTGGTACACTTAATGAAAGTGAGGCTGACACGATTTCAAGGTTTTGCCAAACGTGAGTAACCAGATGACAAACAGACAGTATAAAAAGGTAAGAGAGTTTATTTAGGATAGGGAGGGGGTGAAGGGGCAGGATCTGAAAAAGGATAGGAGGTAAATTAGTTTTCAGAAAGGTTTGCAGGTTTGTGGCAACAGTTCTTAGAATGTTGTGATGGAGGCTTACGAAGGATGATAGGGAACAGGCTCGTAGATGCGGTTCCAGGTTTTCCAAGGTGAGTATTTACAATGTGCAGGTAAGTGGTTCCCAGGTGGTCGGTCGTGGTGGCACTTCCAACAGGTGAGTATATACACGGCGCAGTTGAGAAGGTTTGGTGGAGGCAGACAGGCTCTAAAGAGGATCCCACAGGTGAGTACTTGTGCTGGTTACAGAAGATCCGCTTCACAGGATGACAGGCCAGATCTGACACAGCAGGATTCTCCAGGTAAGTAGTTCTTAGGCAGGTGAACAGTGACAGGATACCAATAGCAAACGATGTTCCAGTGAAGAGCTGCTCTCTGCAACTGCCTTAAGTGCCCAGGAGCCTGCTGATGACAACTTGTTGCAGCTGTGCGTGATTAGTGCCACCACCAATTAGAAGAGTAGAGGGAGCTGAACAGGTAGCAAAGTGGCAGATTGCCACAGAGGCTAGCTCAAGAAGAAGATGAGTTTGACGCTGAGGTAGAAAGGACAAGATTACGTCCTCTACTTGACTGACTATGCAAGGTCTATATATGGTTCAACAGCCAAGAAGCTCCATTTTTCCAGGAAGCCCTTTGAAGCCTTGAAGCCCAATGCATATATCAGACCCTCCAGGATTTCGCGATGTTGCGATCGCAACTATTAACACAAAATCAAGCAAACCCCGCCAAATCGCAACTTTTCATCCCTTGTAGCTAACTGGTCCTTAATAGCTTCAAACAGAGAACTGGTAAATATGCCTCGAACATCATTTTCGTTCCATCCAGTTTCTACTGCGTTGGTACGAAACTTGTGAAGTTATATAAAATGTTATATAAAAGTTATATAAAATGTAAGACCATGAAGTTTCTTTTTACCAGAGTTCAGAGCCCAGAAACAATGTAAAGGATAATAGCAGGTCATAGAGAACAAGTGATGAGATGACGTCATGAAATCCAGGAAGTGGCTCTCCACGAGGAGAATGGAAAAACACTGACATAGAAAAATACCAGATGGGACTGATGTTTTGCTTTTCGAGTAACAAAAGTACATCGAACAGGAAGTTGAGACGTAGGCTGAGTGCTCTGAACTTCGGTAAGGGTCTCCCTTTCAGCGCTGAAAGTGAATAAATGTGTTTTGATTTTAAGATGGACTTTTGGCTGTTTTTGACTCTCTTTCTCCGTGCATCTTCCTGATCCTGTGTGAGGACCTAAAGCAGGTGTTTCACTGTTTTGGGAGTTTTTATCTGTCCTTATCAAACTATAGAATATTCTGCTACAGTCCTGCTACCTTGTTTTAAACTGTGTAATTTTCAATGTTCTGCATCTTCTTCACATAGGGGTGATCAAAAATCCTATGAAAGTCTTCTAAAAATTCTGAATGATAAATGTTCCATATTTTTTGATGCGTAGCGCTGATCCTCTGAATGCTGTTACTAGATAAGAAATTTTTGCATAATCAGAACTGAAGAATTGTCAAGATCGGTTGAAGGCTAGAGTACATTATAAAATAAAACCTCTACAATTGCTAGGCTCACCATGAAAGGGTTCTGGAGTATGCATGATTGGTTCACAAATGGAAATTGTGCTTCTTAGTGATGCTGCGGGAGGTGGAGGGGCATTATTCTGAGAGGAGGGAAGAAGCGGAGTTAGGTTTTGATATAGATTTAATAGAACTTCATTGACTTGGTCCAAACGTTGTGTTGTAAATTGCTGTTTTCCATGTAATTCATGTAAAATACATTGATGATGACCTATAATCACTCTTTGAATAGCCAAGGTGGACTGAACCTTCGCTGTATTGATGGAACTCAGAGTTGTATCTTGGTGGGACTGTTCTGTCACGTTTTGTCAGTTTTTAAGCCCAGAGATATATCAACAGAGATGGACTCAGAAGGTACTTACCTTGCCTTAAGTTCTTTATTTACAGGGATTTAACACAGGGTTCATGTGGGCATGGTACTGTGGAGAAAAGACAAAGCAGATTTGAAGAGGTAGTAGTCTCTGTTACAAATGATATAGATTACAACATTGATGATAAGTGGCTTACTTGAGTTTTCTTTGTTTGGCAGGCGTGGGAAGAGAACTGACCAGGATTCTGGATGGAGGAGACTTTTGTAAGTGATCCAGAGGTGAGGTGAGTATGTTAATCCATAGGTAGGTTTAAACCGCAAACATCCAACTGCACTTGCATTCCCAGACAAACCAGACTGGTGAAGATTAATCCCAAGTGTGGTTGAAGAGCAAGGAGGAGCGGTAGAGATGTTCTGAAGAAGACAAGCGCAGGCAGCGGTGGAGAGCGGGCAGGTACTGTATTTTGTGCACCATAAGGTGCACCGGATTATAAGGCGCAGTCTCAATTATGGCATCCATTTCTGTACTTAACCCATACATAAGGCGCACCGGATTATAAGGTGCATGCTAAAATATACGGTCTACAAAAAAAAGGAAGTAAAACGATGAGTTTGGTTGAACTTTATTCTACTATGTAACAATTATTTTACATATTATTTTTTATCATTCTTCTTCCACAAATCCATCAAAGTCCTCATCTTCTGTCTGAATTGAACAGCTGGGCAATTTCGCCATCAAACATGCTAGGTTCCCTCTCATCATTGTTGGAGTCAGTCTCGTTGCCAGGGGGCTGTTCAGCAATGATGCTGGCTTTCGCAAAAGCTCGGATAACAGTTAAAGCAGATACCTTAGCCCAGACATCCACAATCCATTCCCATATGATGGCGTAACTCACCCGGCGCTGCCCCCATCTTAGTAAACATGTGTTCGCTGTCGATCATCCATTGCTCCCACGCCACTCATAACTTCACTTTGAATGCGCTGTTTACACCAATGTCCAGCAGTTTGAGTTCTTTTTTTAATCCTTCCAGAATGATGGCAAGCTCCGAATTGTATTATATTACATAATGTTCTCTGATTGGTTTATCGCTGCCAGCATACATGCCGTACGTATTACATAATGTTCTCTGATTGGCTTATCGCTGCCAGCGTACGTACCGGTACTGTACACAGTATCGTATGTCCCTGTGTCAGGAACAGATTTTAGAATTCTGTGCACACATAAGGTGCCCCGGATTATAAGGCACACTGCCGATTTTTGAGAAAATTTAAGGCTTTTAGGTGCACCTTATAAACTGGAAAATACGGTACTTCAGTGGCTGAGCTGCAGTCTCTTAAGTTGGATAGGATCAAGGAAGTTGTAGTAAGTTGAAGATGAAGGGGGGGAGATTCAGGTACTTTCAATCACTGGAAGCTTAACCCAGAAGGAACCAGTTCTGCACAAAGAGACATATAACCCCTGGCAAAAATTATGGAATCACCAGTCTCCGAGGATGTTCCTTCAGTTGTTTATTTTTGTAGAAAAAAAGCAGATCACAGACATGACAAAAAACTAAAGGCATTTCAAATGGCAAGTTTTCTGGCTTTAAATTATGGAATCACTCAATTCTGAGGAAAAAAATATGCAATCACCCTGCAAATTTTCATTACAAACACTAACACCTGCATCAGATTAAATCTGCTTGTTTGTATGCAGGTAAAAAGTGGTGATCACAACTTGGAGAGCTGTTGCAACAAGTGGACTGACATGAATCATGTCTCCAACACCAAAGATGTTAATTGAAAAAAGTGGAGGATTATCAAACTCCTTAAAGAGGGTAAATCATCATGCAGTGTTGTACAAGATGTTGGTTGTTCACAGTCACCTGTGTCTAAAACCTGGACCAAGTGCAAACAACATGGGAAGGTGGCTAAAGGCAAGCATACTGGTAGACTAAGTAAGACATCAAAGCGTCAAGACAGAAAACTTAAAGCAATATGCCTTGAAAACAGAAAATGTACAGCAAAACAAATGAGGAACAAATGGGAGGAAACTGGAGTCAACATCTGTGACTGAACTGTATGAAACCACCTAAAGGAAATGGGATTTACATACAGAAAAGCTAAAAGAAAGCCATCACTAACACCTAAACAGAAAAAACAAGGTTACAATGGGCTAAGGAAAGGCAATCGTGGACTGTGGATGACAGGATGAAAGTCATATTCAGTGATGAATCTCGAATCTGCATTGGGCAAGGTGATGATGCTGGAACTTTTGTTTGGTGCCATTCCAATGAGATTTATGCAGACGACTGTCTGAAGAAAACATGCAAATTTCCACAGTCATTGATGATATGGGGCTGCATGTCAGGTAATGGCACTGGGGAGATGGATGTCATTACATCTTCAATAAATGCACAGGTTTACATTGACATTTTGGACACTTTTCTTATCCCATCTATCCAAAGGATGTTTGGGGTTGATGAAATCATTTTTCAAGATGATAATGCATCTTGCCATAGAGCAAAAACGGTGAAAACATTCCTTGAAGAAAGACACATAAGGTCAATGTCATGGCCTGCAAACAGTCCAGATCTCAATCCAATTGAAAATCTGTGGTGGAAGTTAAAGAAAATGGTCCATGACAAGGCTCCAACCTGCAAATCTGATCTGGCAACAGCAATCAGAGAAAGCTGGAGCCAGATTGCTGAAGAGTACTGTTTGTCACTCATTAAGTCAGTGCCTCAGAGACTGCAAGCAGTTATAAAAGCCAGAGGTGGTGCAACAAAGTAGTAGTGATATGTTGGAGTGTTATTTTGTTTGTTTGTTT
>NC_051445.1:31290691-31297455 GCF_001649575.2 Kryptolebias marmoratus
TGTTCCCACTTCTCCTCATCACCCTCTGCTTTAAAACTTGGTCTTGCTCTCCACCTCCCTGCCGATTCATTGTTGTTTGTTAGATGTTGGTTGTTGTTTTTGTCCACGGTTCTTCCTTGCCTCGTCTTGCCATATCATATAGGGATTTTTGTTATAGTTAGTTTTGCTGCCACGACAGCTTTTGTTTTCAGTTTTGTTAGTTTAAAAATAAACCTTTTTTTTTATTAACTATGAGTCTGCGGATTGGGTTCGCCACGCTCACACCACTTCATGACAAGAATTGAGTGATTCCATAATTTATTCCCTTTGCTTGTTCTAAAAATCTAACTGTTACTGGCTACCACAATTATTTTTCTTGATTTCTTTTAGTGTTTCTTAAAGCCATTTGAAATGCCTTTAGTTTTTTGTCATATCTGTGATCTGGTTTTTTTTCTACAAAGTCAAACAACTGAAAGAACATCCTCAGAGACTGTTGATTCCATAATTTTTGCCAGGGGTTGTAGAGATAATTTACAAAGAAAGTTGTGGTTACTCATGAGTGATACAAATCTTTCAGGAGCAGGTCTGTCACCCATGACACTCAACGGTCCCACAAAGACAAGTGGAGCAACTCAGCCTTAAGCGTCTGCTCAGCTCATTATCCTGACGAGCCACAGCTGCAAACGCTGCACCGCCTCACCACTCCTCACTCACTAGTGACAACAAAAAAAAAGAAATCATTTCCATGACTCCGGAATCCTAACAAATGACCATTCCAATGATATTGCTCATATCCATTTAACAGTATAAAAACTGCCTGTCTTAATGTTGGTTTATTAAATTAACATGTTGCAACAATGTGACCCCTCAGTCATTAAGCAGGTGGAATTAACAACAACCTAAATTGCCATCAATTCATGGCCATCTTCCAGAAACATATTGTGCACAGTAGAATATCACCTTCTACCAATGGAAATATGGTCACTGTGGACAGCACACAATGCCTTAGGGTTACTAATGCAAAGCAACAGGAAACAATGGAGTCACCATTTACTGACAACAACATACAGACCACTCAAACAGTACATGGATCTCTCCAACACTTATTTTGTAATTACTCAACATTGTTTAGTGAAGTGAAGTGAGATTTATTTATATAGCACTTTTCAGCAACAAGGCGATCCAAAGTGCTTTACAACAGAAACAAAAACAGAATCCAAAACAGAATGAAACACAAAAAAAAAGAGAAAAAAAAACACAATCATGTATTCTAAATGAATCATGTATAATCTAAATGAAATATAGGATAATCTCAATAAAATCACGAAACCAGACATATCTAAGCATGAGCTTTACATAGCCCTATGCCTTTAAGAAGACTTTTTCAAGATAAAGTCACTCTTGGCACATGTATAGCAATAGTATTTCCTTGTCTTATTTTTCTTCTTGTGGAGTTTATTGGTGGTTGGCAAAAAACTGAAGGTGTGCTTTACCACCACTTACTAGTATGAAGTGTGGTTTGCTCTGGATTATTTTCTAATGTCTATTAATCGGTTTCGTTTTTTAAAAACCTAATTATAATTTGTTTATGCTAGCTTCCTAAATTTTTTTGTAAAGTGTCAATTATGTTGAACTTTTCTTTAATCCTTTCTCTCTTAATGTATCTTCTCTTCTTCATAGTTTTTTGTGGTAAGCTTGCTACACTTCTTGATTTTTAATTAGTCCCCTATGTCCAATTCCTCATCAGACCCAGCCTATATATTCTGGTTCATTGCTTTCTGTCACAAATGGTTTATTGTCACAGTCTGGTTTTGCTTGCGCCTCTTTGTATTCCTCTGGGTACTTCTTGTTAGTGGAGCACCATTTTTTTCCAAAATTTCTCAATGCCTGTTTAAAAAATGGTGAAATGGTGTGGAATTTGAGAGCAAAAACGGTGTGGCGCTTCTGAGCAAATTCAGCATGAAGTTCAGGAGATGACTCGAAGGGGCAGACAAAAATTTTTGTGGAGCAGGAGCAGCAAAGGAGTATGCCTTATGTCGATGATTGTGATAATGGCAAAGGTGGTGTGATTTTGACTGACTGAGCTCCAGAGAGTGGTTGGAGGCAGAAGAAATGATCAACTGACCTTTCAGGATTTTAATTTTGGTGAGGAGTTCAGGAACTTTTGAAAGTCTGGGTTCAAAAGAAAAAAAAATTGCTGATAAGGGAATAAGCAGTCTATTGATATTACGGGTTTGTATTGTGGAAAATTTAAAAAAAAAAAGTCTCCAGAGTTGTTCAGTAGTCCCATGGGTGTGACATTTGCAGCTGACAAATTGAGAAGGTGGCAGTCTGCTGGGTCCAGTCTTGAGTCAGTCATTCTGTTAAAATTGGCAAGTAAGAATCCAAGGATGCGGACTAATATGAGGACTGTAGCAGAAACTAGGAATTTTTTTATACCAAAATAAAACAACTCACAAGGCAGCAAACAAGAACACAGAACTAAACCAACAAGGAGCACGCTCAGAACAGGCAGACAAGGAAATTGACAGGTAATAAACGGCACAGACTGATAAGTGAGCAAACCAAAAGTATAAATAGGCAGGAAGAAAGGATTACTAATGGAAACAACTGAAGCTAATGAACATTAGAAGTAGGTAAGAGTGGTAGACTTAAGGCAATAATTGCTGATAACACATAAAAAGACTGGTAAACAAGACAAACTAAACACAAGGAATCTCAAAATGAAAGAACAAAGAAAAGGTGGAATATAAACACAATTACAAAAAGAACAAAACAAAACCAACTGTCTGGTTTTGCAGAGGATTTGGACCCAAAATGCAGACTGGCACAAGGAGCTTGAAAATAAAATTATTTTTTTTAATAACAAAAACAAAAGGGGGCTGACGTGGCAGCAAAACTAAACAGCAAAACTTACAAAATCCAAATTGCTGGAAACACGAGTGGTGAGCCACAAGGAAAACCAAACAGCAATGAACCAGTGACTAAGTAAGGAAGGTGAACAGGTTTTAAAGTCAGAGGGTGATTTGTAAATGGACACATGTGAGTAATTATAAACAAGGGATAGGTGTGGGTGGTTGAGGCAGACGGACATGGGAACTACTGAGGGAGAGGGAGTAAATTATGACAGGGAACACAGGGAGCAAAACTACACAAGAACTTACGACCTAAACTAAACACAGAAACAACAAGAAATAAAACATAATTAAAAAAACAGAAAACAGTAAACCCAATACAAAAGAAATTCAAAAATAACTCACAAAAAACCCCAAAACAAATCCTGAAACCAACCAAAAACAAACACTAAATACAGGGATCATGACAGTTTCAATGGGGATTTAGGTGGGTAACAGAGGAGAAGCAGCACAGAGGTGTGTAGGACTTCAACTCTACTTCCTAGACTGGATCTTGTGTTGTCTAGGAATTGAGATGACCAATTACTGGAAGTATTGGAGTGGAAAGTTTTTCCATTATTGTCTCACGTAGAATTTGCGCTGTCCTTGAAACTGGATTTTTGTTTCATGATGCATCAAATGTTTTCAATTGGTGAGAGGTCTGGACTGTAAACAAGCCAATTCAGCTCCCAAACTCTTCTACAATGAAACCATGTTGATGTAATGGATGCAGTATGTAATGTATGCAGAAATGTACTTTTCTGCATTGATGGTGCCTTTCCAGATGAGTAAGCTGCCTATTTGTTACGGCCAGTGGCCAGGTGGTGTGTTTTCTTTTCTTTTTCCTTCCTCCTCATGGCACAGTCCGCTGAGTCAGCAGGCTCCACTGTGGGACCATTGGATGCAGCCCTTCCCGTCTCTCCTTCCTGGTCACTGCCCGTGGACGTCGTGATTGGCTGGTCAATTGTCGGTTTCACCTATCCCCGAGGAGACCCGCCATATTTAAGCCCTCACTTCCTTCCACACGGGGCAGCTGTTCCTCTGTTTTGAACAGTTTGCCTCTTGTTTGCTGGTTGTTGGACTCTGGTTTAAGCTTTGTTGCTTGTGTTTACTTCTGCTGTAAGCTGTGTAGTTTAATGATGGGCAAATAAAGCCTCATGAAGCAATGAATCTTTCCAACACTTTGCTTTGCAAAAAGGTTCATTACTCAATGCTTCATTCATCACTCACTAGGGACATCTGCTGGTGAAACTGTAACAGCTTTGTCACTCAGTTGGATCATACTTTCAAAAACTTGTAAATGCAATATTGTCACAAAGTTTTCATCAAACTCATGTTTAGTAACAGGAGAATCAATGAAATCATATTTATTTGTCATGTTTTAATTATTAAAATGATTTGTAGCCAATCTAATCCTTGACCATCAGTGGTTGTGTTGGGTTTTCTTTTATGTCATGGACTTATTTGACAATGAAGATATGTTGTACTTTAGTATATCCGGAATTGAGTGATTGTTGGGGCAGACTCTGAATACTTTGAGCTTGAAACTTGCTTCCTGAAAAACAGAATTTGTTTAAAATCATGTCTGCCTGGGAGTTCTAGTTCTGGTTTTTAATATTACAAATAAAGTTAGCCTCTTCCAATGGTTTTTAGTCTGCTTTTGATGTGTGATTCTTATGTATCTCCTGATCAAACAAAAAGAATTTAGAACTTTCTGGATTTTAGGTTTAATTGTTTTTATTTAGGAACAGGACTTTTTCACTGTTTCAGGTTTTAGGTGGTTTCTTCGTCGGCAGATGACCTCCCCTGCCTTGGAAAAAAACTTGTTCACAAGGCACTGATGATGCAGGTGAACAGAGGAACAGTGTTATACAGTACAAATGGGGATGCACATGTTTCTGTGTATGCCAATACTCCAATGGATCTTCATGTCTCTTTAGGTTCATTTCAGCAAAGTATCGCTCCACTTCAACAATGGCATCTGCTGTGGCATTGGAGCAACGCCTCTTCTGGTCCACTGTAGTATCTAACAGAGACCACAGTTCACCTATAAAAAACAAAAAATCATTAGAGATAATACACAACACCAACAGCTGAAATGCAGTAGTACAAATGTCACAAGAAAATTTCAAAATAATAAAAACTCACAAGATTTTCTGGTGGACTTGCGACCTGTCCAGGGTGTCCCCTGTCTCTCGCACAGTGACTGCTGGGGATAGGCACCAGCTCCCCGCGACCCGAAATGGAGAAGCGGGTAAAGAAGATGGATAGATGGATGGAAGATTTGCTGGTGCCTTCTCCTGCATCTGCTGAATCCTGCAGCTGGATACCTTCATTGCTTGAAATCAGTGCTGAACATTCTGCTTTCAGCCGCTGTACTGCCTCTTGTGCCTTGCTTTGACTGAGAAAACCAAGAGTGTTGAACCTAGGGTCCAGCAATGTGGCCATTGTCATGACACTTAATGATTCAATATTTGCAACTTGTTCTTTGACATGCCTCAATAGGTTTTCAGACAGAAGTCTTGCAACATCATTTTTGATAATTGCCATCTTTGTAAGCACTGCATGGTGTAGCATGTTCATTAAAGGTATAACCTTGGATATTGACACCCTTTTCTCTTCAGAGAGCTCTGAAGTTGCTTGGAAAAATGGGAACAACACCAGTAAGCAATCCTCAATTATCTCATAATCCTGAGAAGTCAGAGGGATTATATCAGTTTTGAGTGTTGTGAGGGCTGCAGCCACAGGTTGTTTTTGTTTAAACAGATGTTCCAACATAAGGTAAGTGCTGTTCCAGCGTGTGTCCACATCGATTATGAGCTTTTGTGATTGTCTTCCCATCTGTATTTTAATCCCTTCTAGCTTTTCTTTACCTGTGGTCCTTGAGTGGAAATATGCCACAATTCTTTTAGCCTTTGCGCGGATGTCACAGAGGGCAGGGATCTGGTCAAATGATTTTCGGACTAATAAATTCAGTCCATGAGCAATGCAGATGAAGCGCCTGATCTTTAATGCCTTAGCACATGCAATCATGTTAGCTGCAGCATCAGTCACCAGACAGTTCACCTTCTCAGTAATTCCCTACTCCGCCATGTGATTATGTACTACCCTGGCCAGAATGTCAAATGTGTGAATTGGATTGGAAATGCTCCACTACAATTAATACAAGGCCCAGTTTGTCATTGGGATCAATGAAGTGGCTTGTTATGGCCAGGTAAGCCTCCATATTCATGGACATCTACATATCTACGGTCAGGCTGACGGCAGACACCTTTTGGATGTCTTCTTTGGCCTTTTCTTTTGTTTTGTAGTATTTCTCTTCCACCATCTTTTTTAATGCCTGAAATGAAAAGCAAAATTATTAATTTAAATAACTGAAATGATTTCCAATTACCACATTAGCTGGTATTTTTTACACATATAAACCTTTCTAGTAGGAAGAATATAGGTTGGATCCAGCAAATGAATGAGCTCTCTGAACCCCTCATCCTCCACTACTGAAAAGGGTTGGGAATCCTTTACAATCAAGTTTACCCAGGGGTGGAAATTAGCACCCACCACCGGCCAAATGCGGGTAAATATTTGAAGTGGCGTGTGAATTTGATCAACGCACACGCCACTGTGGCGGGTTGGCAATTTGAACAGAAAGGTGTTATTTGTCGTCTTGACATTATTTGTTAAATATCATCGGATACTGAAGTGGAAGCTTAGGAGTTATGCTTAGCACGACGAAAACCTTTCTAAAACCACAAAAATCACTTCCTTCATCAGAATATCCTACCTGTTAAATATAAGTGGGTAGCACAAATAGATCTATGCATTAAAAGCAGCAAGTGTCTGAAAAACATTACAACTTACATACAAAAACTTACAAAAGCACAAAAAAATACT
>NC_051445.1:31297575-31326297 GCF_001649575.2 Kryptolebias marmoratus
ATGCAGTGTCCAGAAAGAGATGTTGTTCAGCTTGTAGGGCACCACAACTGCTTCCACCCACCTCCATCATCATCATCATATGAAATTACTTTTTGTCACAACAAAAAATAGTGGCCGGTAAAATATTTGAGTGGCTGGTGGACAAAATTTTTAATTTCCACCCCTGAGTTTACCACAGCCTCATCTAGCACCTGCTTCCTGGAATCTGTAAGATGCATAAATATAAAACAATTGAATTGACACAATAATATACTGATAGATATATGATATGAATGAAATAATGTTAAACACATAAGACAATGTCATACCGTGACTGGTGTCTCCTGTGTTTGAAGTGTGCTTATTTTCATGCATGGCCCTGTAATGCCTAATCATTGATGATGCGTTGTAGACCAACACCCTGTCACACAGCAAACATTTCCCCTGAAATAAAAGGATGTTGAAGTTCACACAAAGTTGCTATTAATGATGCAAATGTAGTCAGATCTTGTGCCAACATTATACAAACCTTATTGTGATCTATCATCTCAAAATACTCCCAGATATGAGAGGTTTTTCTCTTTTTTGACGGCTCCATTTCAACCACTGCTGATGAAAACTGCTCTGCTGACGCGCTACCAAACCACCTACTACAACCCAAGAAGCAACAGGGTTTATAGCGCTTTTATTTTGAAAAACGATATGAAAAATGAAGCAATGACGTGGTAGATGTAATGCAAGGCCTCGTTTGTTGTTGATCACGTGATTTTGCTCAATATGACACAAGCTCCAAAGCGGGCTTCGTCGGACACGCCCCCTTTTTACTCTGTACACGCCTCGAAGCCTGGCTTCAGATGTCCCATCACTAGTGTAGTTTGGTTAGCTCTGAAAGCCTCTGGTGTTTTGTCTTTGTGTTCTGCACTAGTAGGTTGTGTTCCAGAAATATTTGGTGCTTGTTTTCTTTTGAAACTTCTGTTTTGTTTGGCTTTCAGCAATTACTTAAACTTTGTGTCCAAGATCCATTTAGCCCCACTTTAAGTTGAGACCTAACTTTGGTTTTGAGTGAAATTTCTATTAGTTTTGGATATTAATTTTCTTTCATGTGTCACACTCCTGTTTGGAGGTTGTGCTCATTGTTACCTTTGTTTGCCACCCTATTTTTAAACCGAACAAGAATAAACACCTTTTCTTATCACCACCTAAGACTGTCTGGGAATATTAATCTTATGTCTCTCACCCTCTGGCTGAGCCCGGATGTAACACTATGTCATAGGCACTAATGCACCCCAATACCATCTGAGTGCTGATAATAAGCTGGATGGTCCCTCTACTCTTTAGTATGTCTGTGTTTTCAAAAAATAATTTTATATTTTGATTTGCTTAACAACAGAACAGTTTTCTACTTTGCCTCACTCCATTTTAAATGAGCTGTGGCCCAGAGAATCAAGAAGAGGTGAAGAAGAGAATCCAGGCAGGGATAAATAGAGAAAAGCAAGGTAGCCCCTGAGAGCCTGAAGATCACAGCTATCCATTATTGACTTTCAGCCTTGTCCTTTGAGCAAAGAGCTTTTTTCAGACTCTTGAAATCTTTTGATTTTATTATGAAATGTAGATAATGAGATACTATCTATCTTTACTTCTGAGAGAATCTTAAAAACATTTTTTTTATTCTCAGTCCACTTACTGATCTGTTGCCAATCCTCCTAATTAGCTACAAAATGCTTGTGTAACTGTTTTTTTGTTTATATTCCTTACTTTTACAACCTTTTGTTGCCCATCCCATCAATTTTGATCAATAATCAATATTACCTTATTTTTCAAAGAAATGGTTCAATTTTTTCATTTGCTGGTGTAGATTCTCACTCATCAGGCCATGGTAAATTCAAAAAAGGTTAAAAAACAAAAACAACTGGACTTCTATTCTGTAGTTGAAGACGTTTCGCTTCTCATCCGAGGAGCTTTCTCAGTTTAGAAATACAACTCCACACTCTCTATTTCTGAATTGAGAAAGTTCCTCGGATGAGAAGCGAAATGTTTTCAACTACAGAATAGAAGTCCAGTTGGTTTTGTTTTTTAACCTTTTTTGAATTTTTTAGTTTCAACATATCTATAGGAACTATAGTATGTATATTATAGTTCCTTGTGAATAAAATATGAGTTTATAAGATTTGTAAATCATTGCATTGTTTTGTTTTTATTGTGTGTTTGTTTTTACCTATTAAACAAGGTCACACCTTTATTAAGAAAACTGGGTGTGTACATTCCTTTAAGGAGTGCTTAGATTTTAATACTTTAATTACTCTTTTTAATACTCTTTAATACTCCTTTTTTCTGCATCAAAGCTAAAGAAAATCCTGGTCCCTGAGCAAATGTTGGTGTATAAGTCTTGATTATTTACCTTTCTCACTGATTGAAAACTTTATTATTATTATTATTATTATTATTATTATTATTATTATTATTATTATTATTATTATTATTATTATTATTATTATTATTATTATTATTATGTGAAGATAATTTTTTCATATTTCACCTCCTCAGAACATTTGGTGGGTATTTAACATTCAACTTTCTCATTGGAGGACAACTGCTCTAACCACTGAGCCATAACCACACCTTGTTACCTCAATATGTCATGAATGTCAGTGTTTTGGGGTTCTGTTTCATTCCTTCCTGACTGCCAGTGGCAGTAAACAAAGTGGATATGTCTCCTCGCGCTCCACGCAGGTCGAGAATTAATGTAAACAAAGTCACGCATGTGACACGTAGCTCACCTGGGCGTGCGTCTATAAATAGCACGTGTGAGGCTACGTTCGGCCTCTTTGTTCTTCTCGCGGTCGACCTGGGATGCTTCGCAGGTTGATTTGCTCCATAAGTCCGTGTTTTCCGGTACTTATTGCAGTGGATAAGGAGGTACACGTTGGTGTATGGTAAGATGTCATCCTGCCTGTGACTTCTTGGTCGGAGTGCTCGTGGAGCCCTCTAAGGCAATGGTTGACGCGTCTCAATTGTTTGTTGATTTATTGTAGCAGGCGGCGGTGGTGTGTCCGGTCGCGGACGGCTCATCCGCTTCTCACGTTGGTTTGCCCCCCGATCCGGTCAAGGCGACGGGTTGCAAGGCAGGAAGAACTGACAAAAAAGGTGAGTGATAGCTGGAGGTTCTGACCGCGTTCTGTGTCTTCACAGTTCTCGTTCGGATTGCCCGGCGAGTGCCCATATTCACACACGCTGAGTCTGAACGCGCGCTTCAACGTTTATTGAAGTGTTCGCTCACGTTACCTGGCTGGCGCACACGTAGGTGTGGAGGTGATCGCGTTCTTCAGATTTTATTGAAGTCCTCGCTCACCCTGCCCAGTTCGGGGCCTGCCCACATTTGCCACGTCCGTGGTCGAGATGCTGGCGTGCTCCGCGTGTGGGGCCCCCCTCCAGGTGGAGGACGGCCATGACCTGTGTCCCAAGTGCCTGGGTGTGGGTCATCTGAGGGAGGCTCTGACTGACCCATGCATGAACTGCAGTATCTTGCCGTTGTCGGTGAGAACGGACAGGCTACGGCAGGTAGAGGATCTACTGTTGGTGGCAGAGCGGCCACCCTCAGCAGTGCCTCAACCGTGCTTCGGGAGGCGGGAGGATGCGTCGACTGATGAGCACCGCAGCCCGCGGAGGAAGAGGCCTCGGCTGGCGCGCCCATCCCGGCAAGAGGTTGACTCTTTAAGGGCTGAGGTGGAGCAGCTCAAGGCCCTACTCAAAACCCCAGACCTTGTGCCAGTTTTCCTGGCAGCAGCCTGGGAGTTGGAGGAGGACCTGGACGATGACGGAATCTCGGTGAGGGCCTCCAATTCTGAGTTTCAGTCTCTTGCGGAGCAGAGGCCCTGGACTCCAGAGGGGGAGCCCCCGAGCATTGAGGTAAATGATGGTTTTGGAAACTCCCGCAAGAGTTCAGTTAGCTCTGAACCAGGGAAGGAACCAGGTCCACTGCGGGCAATCATTTTGGCAGCGTTGGCCAAAGTCGGTCTGCACGATGCCCCAGCTGCCCGTCCCACGGGAAACCCGTTTTTTCGCCGGGCTCCGGCGGCCCCTCCGTTTGAGGTCCCACCATCTCCGGCCTTCTTGGAGGAACTCCAGCGCTGCTGGAGGGATCCTAGGAGCTTTTCCCACCATGGTAGGGACGCACAGACCCTGGCGTCCATGCGCAACTCCGGGGATCATGGTCTAGGCCGCATGCCCCCTGTGGATCACTGCATCGCGTCATTGGTCCTTTCCCCGGACGAGGCACTGAAAGAGAAGGCCCGGTGTCCGAGCGCCCAGTGTCGGGTGACAGACGACCTTCTGTGCCGAGCATACAACGCTGCGGCCCATATGGCACGTATTGGCAATTCCCTCTCGATTCTCCTCCTGGCTCAATCCCAGATGCTGCAGCCGGGCGCGGCGGGAGCGGCACTGGGAGATACTAACGACGCGGCCCTTCAGGCCTTTGGGCTTATGTCCAGGGAATTGGGTCGCCTGTTGTCCACCCTAGTGGTCACCCGGCGTCAGGTCTGGTTGGCGCAGGCGCCCATCTCAGATCATTGTAGGCAGAGCCTGCGCAGGCTGCCAGTAGTCCCGGGCCAGCTGTTTGGACCAGAGGCCGAGAGGGCACTGGAACGCCGTAGGCAGTCCAGTGAGGCCTCTGGGGCTGGGGGTGGTCGAGGTGGGCCAATGGGACCCCCCGTTCCACAACCACGGAGACGGGTCGTATGAGACCCACGCCGTCAATTTCGGGCCGCCACTCGTCCACAGTTTGGGCAGCAGAGCCGGACTGTGGCAGGAACTCGGCGTCAGCCCAGGGCGGAACAGGCTGCACCTCGGGGGACACTGGCGGGGCTGGACAGAGGCCGGCGCCCCCCCAGCGGCCAGAATAGACGGCAGAATGCAGCCTGAGGGCTGCAGGCCAACGGCGGAGAGGTTTTCACAGCTGCACCTGGCCTATTGGAAGGCCCACTGCGCAGATGCGTGGGTGTTAGGTACCATGTCCCAAGGGTACAGGTTGCAGTTCCGCCGTCGGCCCCCACCCCCATCGGGGGTCAAGGTGACCTCGGTCACAGATCCTGCGCGAACTGCGGTTCTGCTGCAGGAAATAGAAACCCTCCTGGACAAAAAGGCCATAGTATTGGACGGCTCCCTTCGGCCAGTGTTGGATCTCAGGGGGTTGAACCAATTTCTGAAGGTCCTGCCTTTTCGCATGCTCCGCACGTGCGACGTTCTTCAGACCATCTGTCCAGGAGAGTGGTTTACATCCATAGACCTGAAGGACGCGTACTTCCACGTTCCAATCCATCCGGAACACAAGAAGTACCTGCGGTTTGCCTTTCACGGCGTGGCCTACGAGTTTGCGGTCCTGCCATTCGGGCTCTCCTTAGCCCCTCGAATCTTCACGAGGTGCATGAGGGCAGTCTTAGGCTAAAGATCCTGCCTTATCTCGACGACTGGCTCCTCTGCGCCCCCTCCTTTCAAGAGGCAGAGCAGGCAACGTCGAAGGTCCTGGACCATGTCGAAGCGCTAGGGATCGCAGTGAATCGGCAGAAGAGTTCGCTGATCCCAGCCCAGCAGGTGGTCTTTCTGGGCATGGCCCTGGATTCAGTAGCCATGCGAGCCCGTCTGACTACGGAGAGGGTGGACAGGATTCAGTCCCTACTCTAGTCCTTTCACATCGGGGCAGCACCTCCTCTCCAGCTGTGGCTGAGACTGCTGGGGATGCTGGTCGCAGCCTCAGCTTTGACTCCCCTGGGGCTGCTTCACCTGCAGCCCTTGCAGAGATGGCTCAACAGCCTCCACATGGACCCCCGGCAGCACCGGCAGGTCAAGGTGCAGATTACACCCAGCTGTGCAGTGCTCCTCCGCCGGTGGCGGGGCAGAGCATACCTGCGGCAGGGGGTCTCCCTCGGCACGGTCCCTGCAAGGCGGGAGGTGGTCACTACAGACGCATCGCCCCTGGGGTGGGGGGCGGTGTGGCAGTGCAGGTCCATCCAAGGGCGGTGGACCCCTCAGGAGGGGCACCTCCACATCAACGTCTTGGAGCTGAGAGCGATCTATGGGGCGCTCAGGCACTTCTTGCCCTCTCTCGAGGGGAAGCATGTGCTCGTCAGGTCGGACAGCACCTCAGCAGTGTTCCACATCAACCACCAGGGTGGGACCAGGTCATTACGGTGCCTGAGGGAGGCCCGGAGGCTGTGGACCTGGGCATACCCTCGCTTCGCTTCCATCAGGGCTATGCACCTACCGGGGACGAGGAACTCTCTGGCCGACTACCTGTCCCGCCAGAGGCTTCCCCCAGGGGAATGGAGGCTCAATCCTCAGGTGGTTCGGCAGATATGGGGCCGGTTCAGCAGGGCCCAGGCCGATCTCTTTGCCTCAAGGAGCAGTACACTATGCCCCTTGTGGTTTTCCCTGGCAGAGACCAGCGCCCCGCTGGGGATGGATGCCCTCGTGAATGGATGGCCAGCCGGTCTGCTGTATGCCTTTCCCCCATTTCCACTGATTCTGCCCACTCTCCACCGAGTGAGGTCAGGGACCATGAGAGTCCTCTTGGTGGCCCCCGAGTGGCCCATGAGGGTCTGGTTTCCACTTCTCCTCAGTCTGCTGGATGGGGAGCCATGGCGACTTCCGGTCAGGGCAGACCTGTTGTCTCAGATGCAGGGGAGGATTTGGCACCCATCTCCAGGCCGTCTGCAGCTCACAGTGTGGCCACTGAAGGGTTCTGGCAGCCCCTGACAGGTCTGGAGCCCTCCATTCAGGGAACCCTGCACAGTGCCAGGGCTCCATTTACGATAAGGGTTTATGCCCATTGCTGGCGCCGTTTCTCGGCGTGGTGCAGGCTCAAGGGGGTTGACCCAGTGGGGTGTTCCCTACATGACATCCTGAGGTACCTGCAGGGTCTGTTCGATGCTGGACGGGCGGCATCAACCCTGAAGGTGCACTTGGCAGCCATTTCAGCCAACCACGGCGGCATTGAAGGCAGGCAAGTGGGGGCACACCACTGGGCGGCACAGTTTCTCTGCGGTGCAAGGAGGCTGCGTCCCCCGCTGCGGAGGCCAGCGGCAGCATGGGACCTCCCACTGGTGTTGAAGGCCCTAAGCCGGCCACCTTTCGAGCCCATGTGTGCGGCTCCACTAAACCTAGTGTCCCTCAAGACGTCCTTTCTGTTGGCAATAACAACAGCTAAGCGGGTCAGTGAGCTCCACGCTCTTGCCATCACCCCTACTTGCCTGCGCTGGAAGGCAGATGGGTCTGGGGTGACACTGTGGCCGAACATCACCTTTCTCCCTAAGGTTCTGCCCCCTGGCTATGTGAATACGGCCATCAAACTGGGGGCTTACTGCCCTCCTCCTTTTCAGTCTGAGGAGCAGAGGTTGGCGAACACGCTGTGCCCAGTTCGGGGACTGCAGCTGTACATTGTCGCTACGGGTGCTATTCGGCAATCAGACCAGCTGTTTGTCTGTCATGGGGGACAGAACAGGGGGCGGGCCCTTTCGAAGCACAGGCTGTTGCATTGGGTCGTCGATGCCATTGCGCTGGCTTATGAATCTGTGGGGGCTGCTGCCCCCTCGGGGGTTAGGTGCCACTCTACCAGGAGCGTGTCTGCATCCTGGGCAGCAATGAAGGGGGTATCACTAACAGAGATCTGTGCAGCGGCGTCATGGGCGACACCATGCACGTTTGCACGATTCTACCGCCTCAACGTAGCACCCGAATCTGCGCTGGCTTCGGCAATCCTGCCTCTGGCTTCATCTACCTCCTGAGAGGGGGGTGAGTACTGCATTCCTCGTGACATCGCTGGCATAAGTCATCCACTTTGTTTACTGCCACTGGCAGTCAGGAAGGAATGAAACAGAACGGAAGTTACTCTGTAACTATGGTTCTGTGAATTCCTGGATGACTGCCAGTCACACTGGTCACTCTGAACTTCTTCCCCGCGAGAAGATCCGAAGAGGCCGAACGTAGCCTCACACGTGCTATTTATAGACGCACGCTCAGGTGAGCTACATGTCACGTGCGTGACTTTGTTTACATTAACTCTCGACCTGCGCGGAGCGCGAGGAGACATATCCACTTTGTTTACTGCCACTGGCAGTCATCCAGGAATTCACAGAACCATAGTTACAGAGTAACTTCTGTTTTGGTTCTTTGTTTGATGTTTCTTGTTCATCTTGTTTTGGTTTAGTTGTCTTTTGGGTTTCTGTGTCACCATTTGCCTCTCCAGTAATTCTCCGGTCACGTCTGCCACGCCCACCTCACCTGTCTCTCGTCATGTCCCCAGCTGCAACCCATTACCTTGTCACCTTCTGTTCTTAAAATTACGGCTTTAAAATAACAGACAAGCATGCTCCTGTATCTAGATTAATACAGAACAATCAAAGTGTGAAAATCCTTGATAAACTTTACAGGTTGTGTTGTAAAGACAGAATGTATTTCATAGTTTATTATGGCTGAATCTTAACCATCATAAAATTGCTGTATTACATAAGTCAAGTGCAATTCAGACCGGATTTCATATCCTGCAGGGGATTAGCTGAGCTGCAGAACAGCAGCAGTTTTTTTAATGGGGTGGCCACGTGGGGGCCACTAAAAATCTTGGAGTGGCACACCAAAATCAAAAGCCATAAAAGAATTTCAGAAATTCTATTATACTGTTGTTTTAAAACAGTAATTTTGAAAAATTTGTTAATATGAAAGTTAAGGAATTACCAACTGATATAACTCAATTTCTTATTTTACATGTAATATTACTGATTATGTGATGTGCATAGATCAGAATAGATAACATTTGGAGTTACAAACAACCAGTTTTAATGTGTCATGTATCTTTACATACACATGCCATGCCATTAATTTTCCTTGCATTGGGCTACAAGTCTTTTCTCTAAAAAAGTCAAATTGGAGCAGCCATCATTTTTTAAGGGGGGGCATTGCCTCCCCAGGGTCCCTTTTTGTGGTGCCCCTGCTACCGAAATACAGCTGTTTTCCAAAAGAGCCCATATATTCTCTGGTGTGGTGACTTACACCCTTGGATTGTTGTCTACATTACAGTTTCGTGTATTTAAACTGTAAAAAATGATTGCATTATCATGTACAATATTTATTTCCAGAATACAGCAGTGTTATAAAGATTTAGGGTACATTAGTGTATTCCAATGTTTCGATTTTAATCTAAATATAACAGTTTCATGTAACTAATTTATTTAAAAAAATAAATTAGTTACATGAAACAGTGTTATATTTAGAAATGTTTGTATTACATCTTGTACAAGCAGCAGTGACTTAATAGTAGGTAAAAATAACAGCAAGGCATACTGTGTTTATTTGTTTAAATTATTGTTGGTACATTGTTTAGATATTGTACACACTAAATTTATATCCGAGGCAGTACAGAGCACATCGGGCTTGGACTGGAAGACGAGCAGTGGTGCTGAGCAGAACATCGTCCAGTAGATGGCGCAAGTGGAACTTTTAGCAAGCAGGGTGCTTCCAAATCCCGAAGAAGAAGAAGAAGAAGAACCAGACAGAAGAGAAAGAAGAAGTAGCTTTAACGGTAGCGTTAAGCCAATTAAACAGTAACTCGTTTGACACCGAGCAACCATGTTTGAAAACTTTAGAGGAAAGCTACACATGGTCCAGCAAGATTTCTCATCGAGGTGGGTAACTGTCGTAGTTACTATTGTTTACGTTCTGTTGGATATTCTGATATATTCAGTACAACATTATTATGTTATGGATTCCTTAACCTTTGCTAACTGTGTAAACGAAATTATCTGATCCTGTCTGTAAGGTTTAGGATGGGTTGCAGGGTAAACAGTGGATCTTTGCTGAATTCTAAGCAGTAGTTTTAGTCAGTCAGCTGACCGTGGTCACGTGACGGGCTTACTTGTAAACTACCGTGAAGTCAGCCTTGTTCTGTTGCTGGTGGAAAGACTTTCTTCTCTGGCTTCCTGAGATGTTTTTGTTTCACCTGTACAATCTCCTCTCAGAGATTTGAAGCACAAAAGAACTGGCTGTTCATGCTCGTGCAGGAACATGCTACCACGTCACTTCTCTTTAAATCCTGACATTCTCCCTAGCATTAGATTATCAGTTTCTTTATCTGTCTAAGTAAAATCTTTGCTTCTCCTACTTTTTGCTCAGCTGTCGCTTTACTTGAGCTGATCCCTCTGGAGTAAGCAGAAAGGTGGAGGTAGGCAGGTTTCCTTTCAGCCAGCGCCCATAAACAGCTGTGCTGGTGAAAATCCAACGTTTGTCAAAGGTGTGCTGCAGTACTTCAACAGTTAAACATAATCGTCACTTTTATTGCCCTTTGATTTCTTCAACAGATTTTTGATGGTCTGTCCATTAACCCTGACGTGTGTTGGACTGGACATTATTCATCTGAATTCCCATCTTTCTGTAAAGTTTTTGAACTTAGCACTGGCACATTGAGGACCATTATCTGAAAGGACAGCATCAGGCATACCATGTCTTGCAAACACTGACTTCATTGCAACTATGACACTATTAGTGGTCGTGTATTTCAATTTGGAAACCTCTGGGAACTTAGAAAAGAAATCCACACAGCAGAAAACTGAGATCCCTTGAAGTGGAAGAAATCAGTCTGTACTTTTTCCCATGGTCTGTCTGGTACTGGGTGTAAGAGGAATTGCTCCCTCTGGTTGCTTTTACAGTTTTCATTACACAGTAATACAATCTCTGCAATACGTGTTGACATGTTTGGCCAATACAGAATTTCTCTGGCTCTTTTTTTACACTAAATGGTGAGTGACTCAGACTCTTGTTGATGGACGTCTGCTTTAACATCTGGGCCACATATCTAAACAATCCCTAAATGAGCATCCACTTTCTCATCTGATATGGAACAATCAGCTTTGCTGCCTTGAACATTAGTCCATCTGTGTGCGTGAATTCATCCATGGATCAATATGACTGAATGACTTTTAGAAGTTCACTTGTTTCCTTAAGCCATCCTCTCAATGTGACGTAGTTCCGGGTCATCTGCAGTTGCATGTTTGAGCTTCAGCAGATTTCTTCTAAAACTGGAAGCTGAGGTGTAACCAGGTTTATCTCCAGCTCTGTAGGCTGTATCTCTGAAGTCTCAAAAGCATTCTGTCATTTCATTAGTGCTTGGTGCAAAGGCTTTTTAAAGATGCTTTCCAGTGGCTTGTGGTCACTTTCATATACTTTCCATATACAGTACTTTTTGATGGAACTTCTCACATCTGTACACTATTGCTTTTTAAATCTGTACATACCTTGGCTGACAGTCAATAAGGGCTCTCAGTCCTTAGGTTACATGATGTCTATCTTTAGCAAGGCCTCCTGATTTTTATAACCTCATCAAACAACATATTTTGATACCAATTAAATAGATCTTGTAAAGACAAATCCAACACAATTTGTATTTTTAAAATCAGTCTACTGGTTACCAATTTATTGTCAAGAAATGATCATCAGTATTGGTCTAAAGTAATAGAGTTCTTAAACAGGCAGCAATAGAAAGTCCTGTGTTTAACTTCCTGAATCTTCCGTTCTCTCACCGGGTTGAAGCTGAGGAATCTCTCTGATTGGCTGTAAATTTTCAGATTATTCCCCTGCAGATAACACATGAGCAAAGCAGTTGGAAGTGCCAGCTCCCATTCGTCTCTTTGCCAATGTCTATCATAAAATGTTTTACTTCATCTGAGCTGAGAAATTACTGAATGAATTAGCTCAATCACTGCCTGATCCAGTTAGTTATAGCGCTACTGTGCGTTGTTTATTTAACGAATTAAGAACATATAGCGGACGAATGGGTTGTGAGGGTACGGGTGGCCTTGCTACTATCCTGCAGTAGGACTGCTCCGGTGCCTTCTGACCTGGTGGCCACTGAGATTGTAACTGGCTTGGTGACATCATAAAACTTCAGAGATGGTGCATTGGTGGCGAGCTCTTTAAGGTGTTCAAAACTCTTTTCTTCAATTCAATTCAAAAATACTTTATTAATCCCAAAGGGAAATTAAATGTTGTTGTAGCTCATAATCCTGGTTTTGTTAAAGAGTTGATGGCTGTGGGCAGGAAGGGTCTCTTGTAGCGGTCTGTTCCGATGTGTCCTCAGTCCTGGTTTCCTCAAAGAGCCTCCACCAGGTGAGCCTCGCTGGCCTCCTGCGGAGCCATGATGGCTGAGCTCTGGAAGCGCAAGTCAGTCTTGAACTCCTGGGCGAGCTTCTGGATGAGCTGCTCAGTGGACTTTTGGTGGTCGTGGATCTCCCTGAGAGCCACGGTTCCCGGGCCTGTAGCGGTGAGGCTTCTTCTCTCTGCCGGTGGCCGGGGCACTCTTGTGGGCAGCTTTGGTGGCGAGCTGCTTCCTGGGAGCTTTACCTCCAGTGAATTTACAGGCGTTCTGCTTGGTTCTGGTCATGACTGGACTTCAGGGTTCTCCACGTTTAACACTGAAGAGTAAAAGATGTTAATCAGCTCCTCCTGATTGTGAAAAAAGCCACCTTGTTGTTATGGTTACACATCATAACAAGATGTCCAAAAGTAAAAGGGTTTAGTAAAAAATCCTTGTAGTTGCACAGCATCCGATACCAGAGGAAATAATTATTAATTATTATTATTATTAATAATTAACTATAATTAGTAATACTAATAATGATAGCTTGGTTCAGGTCTTTTCTGGATCCACACAGATGCATATATTTTCCTGTGTGTGACCACAGTCACCATGCTGCTAACCCAATTAGTTGGCTCTGTCCCGCTTTCAATAACTCCCATTTTCTCTATGCGGTGCTATTCTTCAACTACTCTGAGTACTACAGGAATCCTCCTGGGGGCATGCACGACAGGTGTTACATTTGGGTCAATCTGTATCTAGACCAGGTGGGCAGATTAATCCATCAAACAAATCACAATAGTCTTCTAGAATGTCATGCTCTTTTTGAACTTCATGCATTCTCTTCACTAAGCCTAGTTTCAGTCAAGCAGCTCCTCCTAGTATGGCTGGAACACCTTCCAGTGTGGTTTCAAACACAGTGCTGTGTTTTTGGCCTTAATGTGTCAATATTCTCTTGCCCACTGCAGTTACTTTCTGGTCAAAGAAGACTTCAAGCTTCGTCTTACTTCCTCTGAGTAAATGTTTTACCTGACATAGCATTGCAGTCTGCACCAGTGTCCAGCCTAAATTTCATCTGTTTATTTATTTTCAGTCTTTCGGTTCATTTTTCTTCTTAAGTTTCAGTTTGTGAAGCTCCATCATTTTAACATGTTTTACTTTGACTGTTCCTATCAACATGTCCAGCTCACCTTTTACTTTGGTCAGCTGCATACACTTTCTTTCCATGCTTGTGTTGCAGATCCTACAATCATTGTGTCAAACTGCAGATGTGCCCAAAGCCACATCTGCTGCAGTTTTATTATTTTTTGACTTGACTGTTCTTGATTTGTTCACTTCAGTTTCTTTGGTCAGAGCTTTCACTTGACCGGGATGTGACTTCATTTGCACGGCAAATGTCTATTGCTTTCTGTAGTGTCAAATCAGCTTCTTTTAATAATCTGCCTCTCACTTGGTCATTTGTGATGCCACATAAAATTCTGTTGCTGTCCTTGACTTTGTTTTTCAAATCTGTGCAGATGTGTCAATCATTTCTGCCTGTTTCTGCGCTCACGTGATGAATACGAGCTGTATAAAAGGTCTTTTTTTTTTCTTCTAGGTTTGCAATAATTCTAAAACTTCCTCCTTAGCACCTCATTTTGTCGTCATCAAAGTCAAATGTATTACGTACTTTGATTGCTTCTTCTCTCGTGACATGAAGAAGTGGCATACTGGACTTTCTCAGACCTTTTCATGATGCCACTAGCTGTACAGAAGAGCTTGTTGGAGCCAGTCTCTCCAACTTTCTGCAAAACTGTCTTGTAAGTTCAGTAGGGGCTGATACTATGCCATCATTTTCTTTTAACACTATGTTATATTAATGAGTGATGACCAGGCTCTAGCAAACATAAATTCAATATCCAAATCTAGTCAACTTCTTCCTTAACGTCATCTTCAACTATAGATTCTGTGAAGGCATTATATCACAAAGAACAGTTTGTTTCCTACAGCCATCATCACAGTAAATCAGGTAAAGTTTGAAATAAATACAGCTGGTTAACTGCTGTCATTTTAATGTCATCACAGATTTGCACATGGGAAGAGATATATGCTGCCATCAGCACAATAAAAAAGAACCACTGAAACAATGCTGCTTACATGATGTCTTTCACGATGGCTCTGCCTTACTGTTATTTGTACATAACTGACACGTAACTGTACTTTGCAACGAACCAGCAGACTCATGTCAATGTGTACGTATGTATATACTTCTGTGAATGTTTTGTGTTTTTATGGTCTGTATGTCAAATACCCCACTAAGTGTCACTGTAATTCCATTGCATGTAATAACAATCAAAGATTTTTGATTTTCTAAAATAAGAGAAACTGTACCTGTGAAATACTGCTCTCTATGATCTAATGGGTAATATTTGTCCCAATGTATTAAAAAAACATGCGTCCTGCGCCCTTTTCATATAGGTTTGGGAACCAAGTGTTTTTAGGTGGCTTCAGTGTGAGGATCACGTGACTCTGGTTTGCACCTTACAGGAACAACAGCAGCTTGATTAATTGTACTTTTTGCCTCTGAAATAGTTCTCTAAACCGAGTCAGCTAAATATTACATAAACACTTGTTTTGCAGAATGTGTCATGCCACGTGGTACATTATTTTCTTCATCCATAAATTGCACTAAATTAGTCTTCTTTGCCTCCCTTCCTTTAGCTTCAAGACCCTAGGAGACATATCAAGAGAGACCAAACTGAAGAGGAGATCCAGGTGATCACAAAACGTGTGGGTGTGTGTCTGTGTGTGTGCTTTAGGAAAATAGCTTTGGGGAGGTAGCGATATATTGAACCCAGGGCTAATTCAAGGAGTTGATTTGAGTGCTACCTTTCAGTTAAACCACCACAGCTCCACTAACATCTCTTTTATATTGTTATCATAAAGTCCAATAACCGACAAATAATATGTTCACCCAGGTATGTTTAAGATTTTTTTTTATTATTATTATTTTGGTTTCAAACCAAGGAGATACTCAAAATTTTTGATGAGAAATAAACCAGATCTCTGCCACTAGCTCGTAGCTATAGGATTGATCATAAAGGAAAGTCTTAAGCCCAGTCTTAAAAGTAGTCAGGGTGTCAGCCTCACACACAGAAACTGGAAGTTGGTTCCACAAGAGAGGAGCGTAATAACTGAAAGCTCTGCCTCCTGTTCTACTTTTAGAAACTCTAGGAACCACAAGAAAACCTGCAGTTTGAGAGCAAAGTTCTCTGTTAGGAAAATATGTCACAGTAAGATATTTATTATAAGAGGGTGCTTGGTTGTTGATAGCTTTGTTTGTTAGAAGTAAGATTTGCCTCAAGGAACCCCATAAAATACTCTTTTATTTGTGGGGTGTCCTCAACTGGAACAACTTGAATAATGACTGATAGTTGCTCTTTATGGCTCAAATCAGGAGTGTAATCTAAAATGATTAAAAAATAATTGGATTACTTAATCTAATTTACCATAGACTTCACAATACTTCCACTGATGCTGTCTATCAGTTCATTTTGAATATTTTTTCCTAAGTAGGATGTATGGGTTGCTCCTCTTTCAGTGTTGGATCAAACTGGGCCATGAGCTCTACCTCCTTCAGAAAGCTGCCATTATTTGGTTAGTAAAGTGTCTCTGTGGTCCCTCTAAGGGCAATATTTTGCTCTGTCAATGACTGAATCATGGCCACCAACCAAGTCAGGACTTCATGCCACCTCCTTTCAGCCTCTTTTAGTGACACTTTGTCTATTGTTTGGCCTTTGTCTATACGAATCTGCAGTTCCTTCCGTGTTTGGATCGGTCTTATCCCTGGGATGTTCTGCTTAATATTTTTTTTTGTAATGTTAAATATGAACAAGCTGGGTCTTCCTGTCTCACTTATCTTTTTTGCCATGAAACTTACTTCATGTGCATGCACAGTTTCATATATATAGATTTGTTCATGTGTATCCTTTTTTTAAATTTAAATGGAAGCCACTTTGAGTAGAAAATCCATGCAAGTCTTTGTACACAAGGCCCTGGCCATTAAGACGAGAAATGGGCTACTGGAACAAGTCATTCATGGATGAGGGTGGAGAAAGTATATATGTATGTCAAAATATATGCAACTAACAAAGTTGTGCAGCCTAAGACATTTCTACATTAATCCAGTAATACCTGCTATTTTTAGTCTTACTCCTTAAAGTTGTCAGAAATATCATTAATTCTTTGGGAAACAGTGTTGTCACTCAAAAGGGTGCACATCAATTTTTCTGCACATTTTCTATCAATAACAGTGCTAAACATGTCTATTGTGTCATGCAGGGCTATTTTTCTTTTTCTCTCTGGTCACATGGTAAGAAATCATGAAATTTAGCTGATGATTTAATCTCCTCTGCCTTTCTTCAGAAGACATCCAGTGGTTTATTTGCCAACTCAACATGAAGTATTTTCAAATGTTTTCTTAGTTTGGCTGGGTTTAAAGTCTTATTTACAATTTTTATGCCATGTAACTATCTCTAATCCACTGTACCAAAAAAAAACCATTTAATTCAAGCTAAACTTGAACAAATGCTCTTCCATCCTAGTGGCATAACACAACTCTGATACTGTTATCATCACAAAATTAAGTTGTTTTGAGATATTTTGCCTGCAGATTCTAACTTTTGAAAGTACTATGTTCCGCAAAGCCGCCTGTGTGAATATATTGGCAATTGTTGGTTGTTGAACTAATGATGGCTGATTAGGGAAAAAAAATTTAGAAAATTCTGAAAGTTTGGTATGACCCAACCTTAATTGCTACTCCTCTCCCATACTTTTAGATCTTTTTATGTATTTTGTTGTTTCTGTACACTTTGTTTTTACTGTTGGACTTTAATTTTACATTGTTTTTTTTAATTGTCTTATAAGGTGACATTGGGTGTTTTAAAAGGTGCTTTAAATAAAATGTAATTTTAAAAGGAACTACAGAAATGATCAGACAGGTAAACATGTAAATAGGTAAAATATCAATTTACAGTCTATAAGTTACTACAAGGTCTAAAGCAGTGATCAGTCATTGGCAGCTCACTGGAATATAAAGATATATTGTGTTCCACAGATTGTATTGAGACAGCATGTTTTCTTTCCAAATAAATATTTGAATAAAATAATATAGATTAAACTGTTTTAGAATTGTCACTGAAGTGTTGTATCACTTTTCTATCTAGGTTTGAAGAAAGTTCGCCTCATTGTAGTGCTGGGCTGGAAATTTTAAGCAGGTTTGTATACATAAACACACAATTTTGTTTTGCATTTTTTGTAGATATTAAATTGACATAATTCCCTTCTCCCTAATTCTACTCCCAACCACCATAACTAAGTGCCATACTCTAGCAATTACTCTAATCTTGATTTTAATGTAATTGGAAACCTAACCCTGAAAACCCAGGTGTGGGAGGACCAGAGACTTATACTTTAGGTTCTAGTCCCAAGCCTGGTTAAATGGTTGTCAGGAAATGCATTAGGTGTAAAACCTTTGACAAATTAAACCTATGGATCACCAAGAATAAGATTTTCATGCCAAATTGGTCAGGCCCTGAGTTAACAGTGAATCCCTTTTTGATACTGCTGACCAACAGCGTGCTGCTAGAAAATGTGTTATTGATAACTGAAGACAAAAGAAGAGGAAGGGGCGTTAGGGGCAGCAAGAGCAGGAGTGTAGAGGTGAGAGTAGGGACTGGTAAATTGAGAGAGCTGGCAGACATGATGGAGAGGAGAAAGGTATAGTAGATACACTCATGCAAAAATGAAAATCCACCCAGAACCAAAACCAGGTTCTAAAATTGTTCAAATCTAACCTCAAGACTACAAAAATGCACAACTGATTCCACCATATTGTTATTTATTAAACAAAAACGAAGCTAAAATGCAAAAGCTGTGTGGAGAACTAGAGCTGTTCTTTAGTTGTCCAGTCTCATCATGACTTACTTCACCCTAATTCAACCCTCCTCGGTTCTACATGGTCTCAGTGGTTTTCCATATAACTGATTGCCATCTCGATGTGGGCCGGTCATCATAGCCCAGCTGCCTGAAACTTACCACCATTAGGTAAACAAGTGAAATAATGTAACAAAACACTCGCCATTTTCACGGTTTCAAAAAATGCTGATGTGCTGCCAATTGCCACCACAGAGAAGCAACTGTTGCTGCCCATCAGTCTGTGAAGGGTTAAAGGTCATTTCCAAACTACTTGGAGTCCATTATTTTACAGAGAGACATATACTGCCTGGCCAAAAAAAGTTGCCACCTGGATTTAGCTAAGCAAATAGGTACAAGCCTCCTATTGGATAATTACTGCATGGGTGATTATGTTTCAGCTGGCAACATGTTATTTAACCCCAACTGGTGCAATGAGTTACTACTAAACTACTAACTAGACTAACTACTAAAATTGGGTTAAGAACTGTCCAACATGTTATTAAAAACTGGAAGGACAGTGGGGACCCATCGTCTTCAAGGAAGAAATGTGGCCGGAAAAAAATCCTGAATAATCGTGATCTTAAAGGTTTTGTGAAATCAAATGGAAGAAAAACAACAGTAGAACTTCAGGCTACATTTAATAGTGAAAGTAAGAGCATTTCCACACACAATGTAAAAGGAAACTGAAGGGATTGGGACTGAACAGCTGTGTAGCCTTAAGAAAACCACTAATCAGTGAGGCTAACTAGAAAAAAAGGCTTCAATTTGCTGCGGAGCATAAAGATGGACTCTGGAGCAATGGAAGAAGGTCATGTGGTCTGATGAGTCCAGATTGACCCTGTTCCAGAGTGATGGGAGCATCAGGGTAAGAAGAGAGGCAGGTGAAGTGTTGCCTACTGTCCAAGCCTGTGGGGGCANAGGTTCAGCAACAGGATGAGCTCAAAGAATGAGGTCAAAGGTCAGCTGACTACCTGAATATACTGAAGGACCAGGTTATTCCATCAATGGATTCTTTCTTCCCTGATGGCACGAGCAGATTCCAAGATGACAATGCCAGGATTCATCGGGCTTTAATTGTGAAAGAGTGGTTCAGGGAGTGAGAGACATCATTTTCACACATGGATTGGCCACCACAGAGTCCAGACCTTAACCCCATTGAGAACCTTTGGGATGTGCTGGAGAAGGTCAGACTCTACCATCATCATCAAGATGTTGGTGAAAAATGAATGCAACACTGGATGGAAATAAATCTTGTGACGTTGCAGAAGCTGACTGAAACAATGCCACAGAGAATGTGTGCTGTAATCAAAGCTAAAGGTGGTCCAACGAAATATTAGAGTGTGTAAGCTTTTTTTTTTTTGGTCACAACATTTTTTTTGTTGGCCAGGCTGTGTATTATTCTCAAGTGGATAACATTTAATACATCTGCTAATCTTCCCAGTGCGGAAGTTCCAGCAAATTCACCCTGATGGTAAGATTAAGTTTTCAGAGAAATGACAAAAAAACAAGAACTTAATCCCAGACTCTACAGACCTTAGGTAGCAGGTTAAAGATTAAAGCTCAAGACAGGACAATTAGAAAAAGACTGAGCAAAGATGGCTCATTTGTAAAGACTGCAGGAGGAAGCCTCTTGTCTCTCTAAAAAAAAACGTGACATCATGACTTAGGTTTGTAAAGTTTTATCTAAACGAACCACAAGACTTCTGGAACAATATCCTTTGGATACATGAGACTGAAGTAGCAATGTTGACCGATAATGCACAGCAGCATATCAGCACAAAAATCTCATACAAACTGTTGTGTTTTAAGGTTTACAGAGCCAATGCATTTATGTTCTGTTGCTGTTATTAGTTATTGTTGCTAGAGGGTGCTGCTGTGATAATGTAGGGCAGAAGAGACTGTTAAAGAGTAAGATACAGAAAATAGGGCACATTGTATTATAGAATGGCATTTCAATAGTTACTGTAATAAAGTTTGAGTTTAATTGGTGTCTCCTATTTTATTACAACTGCCACAATAAAATTGGTGATAAGGATGAGAACTTATACAGAGTCTTTCCTACATCACGCTGGTGAGCCGCCTATACCATTTACAACATGGTGATATATATTCAACTAAACATGCTCATCATACATGCTAGTGAAGACAAATTGGCAGATGAAAGACAATGTGCTGGTTTATTACATTGGTTGGATCCCAGAGGGCAGCATTTGTTCTACACACTACCAGAACATAGTATAAAATTTGATGAAGCCATAGCTGCACTTGAAAGAAATTTTGTTCCCAGTGGTAGTGCATTGGCATGCAAACACATTCAGACAATGTGTGCAACATGTTGATGAAACAGTGAGCCAATGTGTTGCCAAGTTCAGAGTTTTAGCTGCACCATATCGTTTTGGAGTGATGAAAAATGGACTCCTAAGAGATCAGCTCATTTTTTCATGCTTTTCTCTGTACTGTGAAGAATAAGTTACTGTTAGAGGAGGATCTCACACTGGACAAAACTCTTAACTATTGCATGTCAAGTGAAATGCTACACTGCTCTCAGTAACTCCAGTGCTGCAAGTACAGTCCCACCTGTACCTATACAGGTTGTAGATGCTGCAAATGCTTCGTTTCAATGAATACACAGGGACCTCCACCTCATGTTCATTATAATCAGGCAAGTCAAAAAGAGCAATATCATTGCTTCAGATGTGGATCAGAACTTGGCTATTGATAAAAACTATCTATCTATCTAACTATCCTGTTGCTAAAGGAAAAAATGATAATTACAAGAGAAAGAGATATTTCACCAAAGTATGGAAATTACCTGTAGCTGTAGTAAGAGAAGTGGTTGTACCTGAGTGAGCAATACTGTGTTAATGTTAATGATAAGTTCATGACAACAACATTTGATAAATGAACAATGAAGCACCACAAGAAAAACCCCAGGTCCTGCAATGAATTGTAGAAACTGGAGTTTTGGTATCTATTTTACAAGTATAGTTTGGCACAATGCCCATTGCCATAATCAAACACATGCAAAAGCTGACTTACCTGTCATTGGCTGCCCACAAGCCACAGAAACAGTGGCAAATCAAAAGCAACAAAGTTCCATTCTAGATAGTGAAGATTGAATCACCATTACTGGTCCTGGACCTAACTTAAGCACTGTAGATTAACATTGTTGGTGGAGAAATTACTTTTATTAAAGAGGATGATTCAAAAGAACCTGTCACTGATACAAAAACATGCATGGTGAAAAATGTTGATTCTGCTTCAGTTCACAATCTTGGATGTGTTGAGGGGTTCATCCACATAGTTCAAGTAAACAACACATGGCAACCTGTCACTCAGCATACATGAAGAGGTTTCAGCAGAGCTCAAACAATTACACCAAGCAGGCATCATTGAACCAGTAGATTCAGAGTGACTTTAAGGTTTTGGTCACCACTCTCACTAAGGCCACTTGGAAGTCCTGGTTGTGCCAATCATCTTTCATTTGAGAGGTATGGAGGCTACTGAGCTCTTAACAATCTTCACAACAGCAAAAACTGTTTTTATGTAACCTTACCCAGATTTATTCCCTGTAACAACGCTGTCTCTGAGCTCTGCAGGCAGTTCCTTTGATCTTCTAGTTTGTGTTTTGTCAGCCAGGAGTTTTTTTCAGAAAGGCATGTGACTTTCTAAGACATGCTCATTTATTTTAATTTACCACAGGGAAACTCCAATCAAAGTGTAGAAACATGTCAGCAGAGATCAAGAAAAATGGGAGGGATCAGAGCTAAATTTCAAAAAGTCTAAAAATCTATAGAAATGTGACATTTCTGTGGCTTTTTATAAACAAATTTACAAAATGTGATAAAATTCTGATTTCACTTTGTCTTTACTGAACACTGAGTATACTTTGTTAAATTTTAACAATTTTAATATTGGGTTGCCTATCATTTCTTTGCAGATGACACTATTATTTTATGCTGCTTGTCTTTGCTTATTCAAGTTTAAAACTTTTTACAAGATGTTTTTAATGTCTTAGTATCAGCTACCTTTATGCCTTTATTTGGTTATGGTAATGTGCTGTCTTTAAGTGTCCCATCCAAATGTCTCCAATCATTGGACACTGTCTACCACAGTGCCCTGAAGTCCTACTGAGCTTTGTTTTATCTTATTTGTGCACTGTTCTACAATGAACTAACAGCCACTATGCCTTACTCCCTAACAATGTTGGCCATCTATCAGTTCCTCACGGCAGAACTGAATTAGGAAAAAGAGCAGACGAAATTTGAAAAGTGCATGCCCACGAAATATTAAGATTTATCAAACCATTCACATGCATGTTTCTGCACATCTTTCCTTCATACATCCCAATTGACATGCTTCCATTTAATTATGCAAATAGATGTAAATATATCCTGCAAGTGTAATTGTCCTCTCTGGGTGATCCAAAATATGTCTAGATGCAGGAAAATTAGGAATTTCATGGAATGTGAGTCAGAGACGCTCCTAAATAAGGCAGTAGAGTCCTCTTGCATTTGCACCATGCCATGTGTGTGAAGCTCCTGTTGTGCTGTGCACACCTGCAGAAGTAACAAAAAGTTTGAATAGTCAAACATATAGGTAAAGTAAAGGTATAGTAAAGAAAAGGATGACTGCTCATCACCTCTCACCTAATAATATTAGACGCCACTTTCTCCACATGAGTTATGCACTATTATTGAAAATAAATTAAGTGAATCAGGGCACCGATGTGAAGCAGGCAGAGTGGAGTAGATTGAGATGAGTCTTGGAAGGGATTTTTGTGATAGCTGCAGGAATGAAAGGGAAGGTTTACAGGATGGTAGTGACACCTGTTGTGATATTTGGTTTGGAGGTGGCTCTGAATGTGCAGAGATGAAGATGTTCATATTTTCATTGGGATGGACGAAAATGGACAGGATTAGAAATGACTTCAACAGACGGACAGCTCAGGTTGAGATGGTTTGGAGACTAAGTTAGAAGCCAGGCTGAGATAGTTTAGACAAGTTGAGAGGATGTTTTGGACAAAGGATTTTGAACATGGAGCTGCCACGAGAAGGAGGAAAAGAGGAAAATCACAAGAAGATATGCAGAGGGTTGGTGTGACAAAGATGGAGGCAGGTGATCCACTGTGGGGACTCCTGAAGTGAGCTGTTGAAAGAATAGAAAAAAGAACCCTAATCCTGACACCACGTCTTAAACTGAAGAAAGCATCCTGGGTCTTGAAATAATTTACGGTCCTTTTGCATGCTGTGTAATCAGTTTTCTACTATGATGTAAAAAATAAAAATAATCATATTTTTATGATGTAGTGTTCACTTTTTTGTTTTAGGTATGAGAAGAGCTGGTTTCTACTCCATAAACGAAGCAAGGACTGTGCTCAGTTGGCAGAGGTATGAGTCTTTTCTGTCTGCCTTTTGAAACATGCTAAATCTTATTTCATTGTTATAAAAATGATTTATTTTAAATGTACTTGGGTACTACATGTGTGTATTTTCAGCAGATAAACAAATGCTAGATTAAAAGCTCTGGCCTAGTGGTCACCAGCACGGTCACATTGTGTGTCATGTCTTAGGCAGAGCTTTTTTGTTGTTTTGTTTGTTTCAGCTAGAGATCTGCTAGTTTGTTCCTCCGCCATCAGCAGAGCTTATTCTGTACTCTGTATTCTGACACTGTTATGCTTGTTTATGCATGTTATATATATATATATATATATATATATATATATATATATATATATATATATATTTCCGACGGACCCTCCTCTCCAGAACCCCTGAATAGACCTTACCAGGGAGGCTTAAGAATGGGATCCCTCTATAGTTGTAACACGCTCTCCGGTCCCCCTTTTTGAATAAGGGGACCACCACCCCAACACCAGCAAGCTGAATGGACATACATTCAGCTTGTCTTTGCAACTGATCTACCTGGCCACAACGGTAATCACAGTTTTTGGTTTTTTGTTTTAAATTACTTTAGTCTGTAGATGGAGAAATCGTGATGCTCTCAGCTCTTTGGGAAAGGAGAAAAGCTGCTCTGACACAACTACAGGAACAACTCCAATGCTTGCCAGACTTTATCAATGAACTTGATGCCATCACTGCAAACATAGGTATGATTCCTGTTAACCATTTATGTGTGGGTGTGTGTCGGTGGGCATTTCTGCCTAAAGTTTTTTTTTCTGTTGCAAAATTCCCAAAATCTTCTTTTGATTTCTCATCAGAGGTTTAAAGTTTGATCACCATGAAACTCACAATAATAAATCTACCTATCAAGGTGAATATGAGTTGTAAGAGTTGATCAATTATAAAAAGTAGTAGTAGTTGATGAGCTGAGATTCAAATTGCTGTTCGGTGAGCAAATTCAAAATTACTGGACCAAAAAAAACATAGGAGTGCCATTATCCAAAAATTTGTTCACACAAAAATGGCCTTTCAGATCATTATAAAGTTTGGAACAGACCTTGAGGACATTATTTGAGCATTATGACCTCTTAGGTCTGACCTCAAGGCAAAGTAGGAGAGGCTTATTACATCTCAAAGAGAAACATTCTCATAATCAGACATGTAATGGTAATTGTCAGAAATTTTAGGAAGTTTTCGTAGGAAAAATAATGTATGGAAACTGCTATACCAAAAACTACTTCCCATGCATCCAGAAGGGGACAAATGTCAGCAAGGATTTTGATCCAACTGAATGAAAACCAAATCAATTACACATGTTGAGGAGGACACCAACTTAATTCCCTCAGTAATGTGGGTGGGGCCTATGAGCAAAAAACCCTATGTGATTCCAGTTATAACAAATAAAATCCCTAAAAATCAGTCCTATTGAGATACATTTTTAGGATGCATTTCTTGTAAGAACCCAAACATACTGTATAAAGAGAAGCCTATGTTCTATTTTGAAGCGTGTACCAATTTTTTTTTTTTTTTAAGTTTGGAATATGGCTTAATATTTTTATCTCTGCAATCACTATTTTAACCATCACAACAATCAGCAGGCTTCTTCTTCAGGTCATTCCTATAAAGGCTTAAAGTAGTAGGTGTATTAAGGTATTATTTAAGGGCTTGGGGACATAAATAGACCACACACTACTTGTTCTTTTTTGTGGGGGTCTATTCATTTGCATGTTTTCTTACTAAAAGCAGTAAATGGTATTTCACTGATACATTTTTACTAATCATGTTATTCTAAAAAGTAACACTTTTTCTGACATTAAACAATAGAAAATAACTGGCTTTTTTATGAGGGGGGAACTTTGTGTGGTAAACCTCCCTTAAAACTTTATTAGAACCTTGGGGGGGGTGGCACAGTCATTAAGATTATGACTTGTGAATCTACAAGTCAGTGCTTTGACAAGACTTGGGATGATTGGAAACAGGGGAAATGTTGGGGGTGGGGGGTATGCATGGAGGGGCTTGGACCCTGACCATAACTGCTCGCAGTTCTAGTTTTCATTAATTTTATGTTATGTAATTCTAACCAAAATTTGTTGTTGATTATCTTTTGATTTTTTACCCATCCTACACTTCATAATAATGTGGTTCTGCAGTTTCTTGTTATATGGACAGAGTTCGCCTCTTTTTTAGCATTTATAATTTTTTGATAGGTTCCTGGTTAGTAGACACGATGCATTTACACTATAGTGCTTTCTTTTTCCACATATTAAATTTTTTTTGGGGTCACTTATAACTTTACAGTATACCTTTTCTCAGTATTTTGAATGTACTAATACATTTTTGATTATGCATTAAACCCCTACCTTTTGCATGACAAGGTTTTCTTTTTTTCCCATTTTTCTTTACACTAGAAAGTGCCTTCTAGTACTTGCCAGGCTGACACTGTAAATAAGAAATTGTTCTTAATTTCTTGCCTGTAAAATAAATGTTAAATAAAATAAAGAAAAAAAATAATACTTAACCTAAGCTTTTTTTAATTTATTATAGCTCATTTGGAAGGTGACTTTGAAGAGATGGAGAGCAAACTAGTTTACCTGGAGACTCTATGCTGTCAGAGTGAACAACAAACTGTTAAAACACATCATATGAATGAACTGGATGCCTACAAGAAAAAGAAAAGGTATGACACCTCAATAGTGATGTCACATGAGCCTAACAGGTTTTTCAATCACTTGGTCTTTTTTGAGTTATAACACATATTCTTGGTTGATTCTTGGTGCTTAGTATAATTTGTCCTTTTTACAATCATTATTTATCAGTGACAGTTTAAGTATATTGTGTTAGGGTTAGCAAAGAGGAAGGGAGGGAGGGAAAAAACAACAACTTGACAACAGAAGCTGATGAGTGTAAAGTGTTGGGTGGAGAAACATGGTGGGTTGTTGGGGGACAGAGTTTCTTAGGATAAATCACGACTCTATTAAATCAAAAAAATATTTGTTGAATATAATTTATTTTGTTATTCTAAATTACTGTTTGCCACTCATTAAGAAGAATCATGAAATAAATGCTCAAAGAAATTAAATGACATTGTCTAAAAATGCTTGGGTTTTAACAGAAATTGGTCTGTTTTGTAACAGGAAGGAAGTTGAATTACTGGAAGGTGAGTTCCTACATGTACATGTCTGTCTAAATAAATTACAACCCCAGTTCCTAAATAGTTAGGATGCTTTGTAAAATGTAAATAATAACAGAATGCAATCATTTACAATTCTCATGAAGTCACATTTTACTCTTAATGGAACGTATCAAATGTTTAAACCTAAAAAAATGTAGAATTTATAGTGAAAAAAAAAAAGTTTTTCCAGGGCCACATTTCCCTTTGTGAAGAATCCCCTCTTTTAACAACAGTCTGTAAATGTCAAGAAACTCAAGAGAGCAGTTGCTGGAGGTTTTGGAGGGAATTTTGTCCCATTCTTGCCTGGTGGAGGATTCTAGCTGTTCAACAGACTCTTTGCTGGATTTTGTTTTCATGATACATCAAATGTTTTCAATTGTTGAGAGGTCTGGACAGGCAGAGCAGTTTTAAACCTGGACTCACCTACTATGAACCCATGCTGATGTCATGGATGCAGAATGTGGTTTAGCATTGTCTTGCTGAAATATGCAACACCTTCCCTTAAAAAGAAATTAAATGGGAACATACATATGTTGTTCTAAAACATGTAGCTACTTTTCTGCTTTCATGATGTTTTTCACAGTGTGTAAGCTGCCCACTCCTGAGGCACTCATCTTGTTGAGATTGTCAGTTGCTATAGTTCAGCTGGTGGGCTCAACTCTTACCAAAGAGGCGTACAACATTACTTATGGGCGGCTGTGGATCAGTGGTTAAAGCAGCTGTCTTCCAATGAGATAGCTGGTGGTTTGATTCCACCAGTATGCCACATGTCGAAGTGTCCCTGGGCAAGACACTGAGCCCCTCACTGCCTCTGATGAATTTCAAGTTTGGATTCATCTGATAACAGAACAGTCTATTTAAATTAGCTTTGGCCAAGAGAAGATGGTGATGTTTCTGAATGGTGTTTACGTCTCGGTTTTTCTTTGCATGATAGAGCTTTAGCCAGTATTTATGGATGGCACAGTGAACTGTGTTTACAGACAGATTTGTGGAAGTGTTCCTGAGCCAAAGCAGTGATGTCCATAACAGACTCAGATCTGTTTTTAATGCAGTTTCTCCTGAGAACCCGAAAATCACAGCCATCCAATATGGACTTTCAGTCTTATCCCTTGAGCTCAGATATATCTCCAGTTTCTTGAAATCTTTTTATGACATTATAAACTGTAGATGGTGACATATTTAAGTCTCCCTAATTTTTCCATTGAAGAACATTATTTTGAAATTGTTTAACAGTTTTTCACAAACTGTTAAACCTCTCCCCATCTTTACTTCTGAGAGATTCAGCCTCTCTAAAATGTTTCTTTTTTATTCCCAGTCCACTCTTTAATTATTACCACTTCATATGTTAATGTTGTCTTAATGAATGTGATAACATCGTAGTGCGTCTCATGTTTTATTTGTAGCTGAGCTGAACTGTGAACATGCTCAGAGAGTGGCAGAAATGGAGCTGACTATACAGCAGAAACTGAGAGAACGACAGAAGGTTTATGAGGAAGCCTTTCACCAAGACATGGAGCAATATCTGTCTACTGGATGTCTGCAGAATAGAGGTGAGGAACAAGACAAAAGACAGAAAAAATGAAATATATTTATTTTCTTTCCACATTTATTAATTTGAACATGTTAGTGCTTTACAGAAGTAAGAGCTTCCACCTCATATGATATCACAAGTTGTCACACTCAAAGTATGTGTTGTGTATAGGCATGGGCCAATTACGTATTTTCCTTTTAGAAAAATATATACTGTATTTTGTTACATCTTAAAATAGTTTTATTTTTAATTATACATATACATTGCCTATAACAACTCGACACAGGAGGGCGAGTTCGTCAGGACGGGACTCAGCTGTGCACCTACACCTCAAGGATAAGGGACACTCCTTTGAGGACCAAAATGTTCATATTTTGGTCCGAGAAAACAGATGGTTTGAGAGGGAGATGAAGGAAGTCATCTACAGGTGCTGGTCATAAAATTAGAATATCATGAAAAAGTAGATTGATTTCAGTAATTCCATTTAAAAAGTGAAACTTGTATATTATATTCATACATTACATACAAACTCATATATTTCAAATGTTTATTTCGTTTAATTTTGATG
>NC_051445.1:31327517-31333675 GCF_001649575.2 Kryptolebias marmoratus
GGTACCAGGTGCCATCAATTTTGAACCTTTTCACAAGATTCTAATTTTCTGATATGATGAATTTGAGATTTTCATTTGTTGTCATTTGTAATCATCAAAATTAAACGAAATAAACATTTGAAATATATGAGTTTGTATGTAATGTATGAATGTAATATACAAGTTTCACTTTTTAAATGGAATTACTGAAATCAATCTACTTTTTCATGATATTCTAATTTTATGACCAGCACCTGTATGTGAGGAGAATCTGCATGGGAATCTAGCTTACAGAACATCTCAGCTTTAACAGCTTGAACTCCACACTCTCTGCTTTTTGAAATGAGAAAGCTCTTCAGATGAGAAGTGAAACATCTTCAGCTACAAAACAGAAGTCCAGTCATTTTGTTTTTTAACCGTTTTTGGATTTATCATGTTCTGGAGGATTTACACCAGCCTATAAAAACCTTTTTACCCCCTTGGATGTTTTATGCTTTTATTGGTGACCGAAATTAATCATAGTCCACATAAATTGACTCAAATTTCAATGTGAAATTAAATTTCTACAGAGAAATACAAATTAAATAAAAAATATGTAATGTAAAATAAGACCATCCATCCAGGGGTGGAGTGAGGCAACTTTCCAGCCCGGGAGTTTATTGGCCAAGACTAGCCCATTTTTTCCATATAAAAAAATGTAACTCTTGTTTTGTCATTTTATTATAAATTGAAACAAAATTACCCTGAACTATCACCTAACAATTATTATTTGTATTGTGTGTGTGTGTGCTTACAGAGTCAGTAGGGCCTGATGTTAGTCTTCTTGATGAGATGACAGTTGCTAACTTAACAGACCAGGAAGCTTTGGATGACTTCCTTAATTCTGTTTCTGAAGAGATCAGTGCTGGATCATCCCCGACCTCAGGTAACCCCAACTCCCGTAATTAGGGCCGAAAATTGATATATTGTCATTGCAATATCACTGAGCGTAACATTAGTATCACAAAGGGCTGCTTGGACTGCAATAAATCATAGGTCATTATAACTCAGTAACATAGAGTTGAAACCAGATGTTTATCTATACTATATGAAATGACACATATGCATTTTTTTCACAATGTTTGACATGAAATCAGAATAAACTTCCCGTTTTAGGTCAGTTAGGATTTTCTAAATAATTTCTATTTGCTAAATGCCAGAATGATGAAAGTGAGGATGTTTTTAAGTCCATTTTTATTACTTTCTTCAAAGACAAAGTATTTATTATCAGTATTTGGTACCATCGTCTTTAACTGTATGACTTGGGTCAAACATTTTGGATATCCTTCAACAAGTTTCTTACAATAGTTGACAGGAATATTGGCCCATTCCTCCTGACAGAACTGGTGGAACTGGGCCATGTTTGTAGGCCGCCTTGCTCTCACACACCTTTACAGCTTTGCCCAGAAATGTTCGATAGGATTGAGATCAGGGCTTTGTGATGGCCACTCCAAAACATTAACTCTGTTATCCTTAATCCTCTTTGGAACCAGTTTGGCTGTATGCTTCGAGTTATTGTCCATTTGAAAGACCCATTTTCACCCAACCAAGCTTTAACTTCCTGGCTGATATCTTCAGATGTTGCTTCAGTATTTGCACATTATGTTCTTTCTTCAAGATGCCATCTATTTTATGAAGCGCACCAGTCCCTCCTGCAGCAAAACAACCCCACAACATAATGCTGCCACCTCCATGTTTTACAGTCAGGATGGTGTTCTCAGGCTTTAAGCTTCCTCTTTTTTCCTCCAATCGTAACGATGGTCATTATGGCCAAAGGGTTCAATTTTAGTTCCGTCAGACCACAGGACACGTCTCCAAACATAAAGGTCTCTGTCCCTGTGTGACTATGCAAACATTAATCTGTGTTTCTTCCTGGCAGAGTGGCCTTTCAGCCCATGTTTACTGTGGATAATGACACTCTAACCAGCTTCAGCCAGCAGCTTTTGTTCTTGGGTTGATAAGCACATTTCAGACCAAAGCAGGTTTATCTCTGGGACACAGAACCCGTCTCCTTCCTGAGCGGTATGATGCCTGGACGTTCCCATCTTGTTTGTACAGATGAACGAGGCACCTTCAGGCATCTGGAAACTACACCCAAGTGTGTTTCAGGTGTGCCTTAAATTACATCCACAGGTGTCTCTAATTAACTCAGATGTTATCAATAAACCTATCAGAAGCTTCCAAAGACATAACATCAAATGTCCCAAACTGTTTAAAGGCACAGTAATCTTAGTGTATTTAAACCTTTGACTTTGAAGAAAGTAATAAAAATGGCCTTAAAACCATTCTTTCTCATTATTCTGGCATTTAGCAAACAGAAATAATTGTGAAAATCCTAATTGACCTGAAACAAAAAAAGTTTATGTTCATGTCACATCTGACAGTGTGAAAAAATGCATGTGTCTTTTTATATAGTGTATGTAAACTTCTGGTTTCAACTGTACATTCATGTTCTGCTGCTAATAATATATTTGATCTCACTTGACTTGATGCCCACACTTGGTTTAGATGATAGTGGTGACAGAAGAAAAGGTTAGAATAATTTTATTAATTTTAACTTATTTTATTTATCTTTTTTTTCCTTGTTTGTTAGAGGTAGGTGCAGGGGTGGAGCTGTTTGTTTTGTTGTCAGTTGTTGATTTGAAAAGTTAAAATTTAATAAACAACGTTAATAACTATTAATACAGTTGTTAGTAAACTTGTTAACAAAGAGAACAATGTTTTAAGAGTTTCAAACTGTTGTTTCAGGGATTTTTTTCCACAAATGCAGCAAAACGATTACATTGATTCAAAGTTTTCTACTACAGTTGCAGCATGGTAGCAGAGCCTGAACTCATCACCTACTCCTGAAAAGGTGATGAGTTTACAGTTTGGGTTCACTGTCAATATAAAGCTCCACTCATTCACTGTTACTAGTTTTAGTGATCTCCCAGACAAAAGAAAACTCAGACTGTAACATTTATATATCCTCATAGTTCTGCCCAGGATGAAAGACTGACTGTCGATGTTTATGTCCATACAGAAGTGCAGTTTTTCTTGAATGATCTTTTGGTCATTTCTAAAAACAATATCCTTGTTAATGCAACACTGTTATTACAAATGTTTTTTTCCCCATATGGAAGCTTATCTTTAAAGTGCTGTTTCTACGACGTGAACATTCAGCACAATCTGCTGGCTTCCTCAGATAGATAACTTATACTAACTGGCTTATTGTGATCTATGTGAATGTTTTTATCTAGTCCCCTGAGATGTTTTTAGTTGTGAATTGCCTCCTGGTCAGAAGTGTTATGACTAATATTATAGTCTTATATAGTCTTTTTTATTAGGAGAGCGTAGGAGGAGTGAGCCACACCCCAAATAAGGCAGTTATAACATTAAAAGCAGTATCCTCTGCAGTTACATTAAATAGCGTAAGAATACTTTAAAACCAGAATCTCTTCATGGAGGGACAGCTCCAAAACTTGTGAGTAATTAGCTGTGTCCTGTCAACTGTAACGCCATGGTTGTGTGCAAGTGAGTAGGTGGGGCTTAAATCTGACCTGGTTCCAAAAAATACAACATGACAGCTCCTATAAAACAGTTCCTGCTGGCTTCAATCCCCAACATGTTAAGGTGGGAACATCCGGCCTATTAATATATTATGCTTATGGTGTAGCCACATAAAAAAGGAAAAAATGGGATCAAAATAAAAGTCTGACTTATAGAAAATTCAGTTTTCCTCGCAAATTAATCTCATGCTTTGGAAGCCCAATACTACAGATTTACTGATATAAGTGTGCAAATTGTATTACATCAATAATACCTTCATAATATTCTGTAATACCAAACTATCAGGTTATCCCATAGCTTAAATGTCTCTAGTAATAGTGTTTGACTAATTGAACTTAGCTTTATGTGAGAGCTAGACTTGACCTACTGAATAAAATAATGTCTCTAACAGGTCCAGACCATGAATCCTGCTCTTCGGAGTCATTGACCCAAGCTCCACCTATAGACAACCACCTATCCAACCAGGCTGGAGAGTGGCAGGAAGAACAAGAAAGTGCTGAGCTGCTGGTACAATCAGACGAGGAGGATGTACAAGCTGACATGTCATTAGTTGCTCTGCAGGATACTGGACCAACCTGGAGCTCTGATGAAAGTAACTCTGCAGGGGACCAGTCCCCCTGAGTTAACTGGCTGTCAGAGCCCTGGAACTCTTAAAACATAGGAACCTTTCTCTTTCCCCTGGTTGATCTTAAAGGTGGTCTCTCACTGAACTGCAACTGTTAAAATTCTAGCTGGTGACTCAAAATTGCAGGAAAATGCAGAGCAAATATGAATATTTCCAGCTGCACTTTCACTGACCAGCGAGCTGTGCAGCCTGATTTGGAGCTGTCAGTTTTTGAAAATCACAGCCTATTTTCAAGTGTACTGCTTGCAAAACCAGTCTTGGCCATGCACATTCTTTCATTTTCTACCTAGTCCCACTTTGGCAGCTTCTCCCACATTTATTCTGCTGGAGTGCACTAAAAATAAAGGCTAGTTTTGGACCAGATTTTTCAATAATTATTTATTGTTTTTAGTTCTGGACATTTACCTCAGATGTTTTCTGTCCGAGTAGAGCTTCTGTGTAGGTGTCAAAATATTTGTGACTACTTACTATTTTGAAAGATAATTTGTCTCAAAATGTTTTGAACATGTTCAAAACTCAGGTGACAGGACTGTGAGGCCTTGATAATCATGCCAGAAAATTGAGCACCACTACAAACATTGCAAGATATTCTGGAGACTCTCTCATGAGTTCCATACAGCAACTAGTCACAGTTTAGTGAAATACCACTTTAACACTTCACTATCTAGTTAAACAGAGGAACCTTTCTGGTTGATCTAATACTTTATCAACTAGTTATAATATTTCTCCCAATGAGAGGGACAACTCATTTCTTCTGGTAGTTTATACTGCATGAAAAAAAAAAAAAAAAAGATGAACTTCTTCTAACAAATGGTCTCTTGCCGACATGCATGTCTCATCTTTAAAACTTCACTGAAGTCATGTGGTTACACCTTTATGACTATTTCCAGTTTATTCTTAAAAGGAATTTGGTGATGAGAATAATAAAAGGTACAACAATCAAATCAGTGTTGCGTTGTTTAAATGATCACCATTGTTCATGAGAAAACATAAAACATTATTTTATTTGTATCAAGCTGGTTCTAAAAACATTGGTGAAATTAAAGGTCTTGTATACCTTGAAGGTATGCATATCACCAATCGTCTTTTGTTTCTTGTCATATGTTGAGAAATGACTAAGTTAAAGCCGTTGTAGTCAAACCATTCAAATGACAATATGCATGATCTCATACGGTATTGTCAGATTTCTCATGAGTGTGTTGGGAATGACTCAGCTACTACCACACCATTTTTGGGGTTGCTAAGTTTGATTAGCTGTGGTGACCATTTTGAATTGGACTGACTCCAAACGTTAAAAAGGTATAGTTGTATATCAAATGTTTTATTGATTTTATTTTAAAAGTTTTATTAAAATCCATCCAGTGGAGACTTCCTGTTTGAACGTCACCGTGATGGCCACGCTGTGAACATGCTCCCGAGAGAACCTGAGAAACTGAAAACCCAACCCCACTGAAACGATGAAAGCATATCCTTAAAGGTGAAAAAGAACTGGGGTGAGCAAAATACACTCCTGATCAAAATCTTAAGACCAGTCAAAAAATTGCAAGAATTTGCATTTTGCACTATTGGATCTTAAGAAGGTTCTAAGTAGAGCTTCACAATGTTAAATGAAAAAATCAGCGTAAGAGACAAAAACTTTTGAGCGGGGAATTTTCTGCAAACTGCATTTACACTCAAACAGGATTTTTTCAGCTGATCAAAAGTTTAAGACCATAGCTCAAAAAAACCCGAAACCCCCCCAAAACAGAAATCAAAGTGTCAAAAAGAAGGACTCAGTAATGAGTAGCTCCACCAATCTTGTTGATGACTTCAAACAATTGTTTAGGCATGCTTGATGCCAGTGTTTCCAGGAGGCTAATGGGAACGTTGCTCCAAGTGTTGAAGATGGCTTCACGAAGGGCATCCACTGCCTGGAACTGATGTCCATTTTTGTAAACTTCCCTTGCCATCCATCCCCAAATGTTCT
>NC_051445.1:31333858-31336616 GCF_001649575.2 Kryptolebias marmoratus
TGCTGTTTGACGCCCCAGCACAACCTGAAGCTCCATTGTTCCATTGAAGGAAAACGCACCCCAAATCATGATGGTACCCCCACCACTGTGCCGTGTAGAAAACATCTCAGGTGGGATCTCCTTGTCATGCCAGTAACGTTGGAAGCCATCAGGACCATCAAGGTTAAATTTTTTCTCATTAGAGAAGACAACTTTCTTCCACCTTTCAATGTCCCATGTTTGGTGCACCCTTGCAAAGTCCAAACGGGCAATTTTGTGGCGTTGAAGAAGACGTGGCCTTTGAAGATGTTTTTGTTTCTGAAGCCCTTCTCTCGCAGATGCCGTCTGATGGTTATTGGGCTGCAGTCAGCACCAGTAATGGTCTTAATTTGGGTAGAGGATTGTCCTGTGTCTTGACGGACAGCCAATCGGATCCTGCGGCTCAGAGCTGGTGAAATTTTTTTGGGTCTACCACTTGTCTCTTACGCTGATTTCCTCTTTTAACATTGTGAAGCTCTAAGAACCTTCTTAAGATCCAATAGTGCAAAATGCAAATTCTTGCAATTTTTTGACTGGTCTTAAGATTTTGATCAGGAGTGTATTTCAAAACCGATGCCTTGTAATACCAGATAGTGGACGCTTAAAACCGAGAAAACATTGCTAGCTTTTCGGCTAATGCTAACCGCTATTCACCTTGAACCTCTGCTTTGAAAAATTGCAGCTGTACTTTTTGACTTAAGCTAAGCAACCAATAATGGAAATATGGCTGAATGAGAGACGGTACTGTAGGAATTAAGAGGCTTCCGACAGGAAAATAACGAGCATTTGGGGGAAATCAAAGAAGACATTCGAAAGATGACCACCAGACTAGATGAGGCTGAGGGTTGGATTGAAAAAGTGGAGGTGAGGATTTTAACCACGGAGGACGAGGAAAAGGAACCACAACGGAACGCAGGCAAAACAAATGTGAACAAACTAACTGGCTGCACCAACAAAACAGAACTGACTCAAAAATAACCCAATTCAGCGGCTGCATCCTTCGAAGGCCAGATTTGTTGGCCGATTACGTCACAGCGGCACGCCGAAGGCTGTCCCAATTCGAAGACTCCTTCAAATGCGGCCCACAAATGCGTACTCCAATGACGTATATATTATAGACATGACACGCCGCTTTAAAGGCTCAGGCCGAGGTGCGGTGAAAAGCGGCGCCATCTTACTATAGTATTCTTAAAGGCGCAGGGCTATATAAACAATCCTGAGGACTAACGAAATAATTTTTTTTAGTGGGTAAGAGGCGCCAAATTGTGCATATACTTCATCATACAATGTCACAAATACTCACTGTTATTTTAATTATAATAATAAAAACCATGAATTTAACAGAAACGTAAATTCTGAACTATGTATTTACAATCACAACAACAGTAGTCAAATCAGCAATGTTACAAGCAAAATGGCATAAACTGATCATTTTTCATGCAGAATATACACTAGAAAGAAAAGAAATTGATAAATGATAAAAAAAAAAACTAAAATAAAAATAAAATAATAATAAAAAAAAAGTCTTTAAAATTAAAAAAAAAAATTTTTAAAGTCACACTTTTCAGAAATAAAAGCAAATACAAATATCAGGCAAATGCATTAAGTGTATTTTAAGACACCAAATTTAAAATTGCCTGATCATGTTACATTGTCAGAAAGCAGTTAGTGGACTTTGAAATGTATAACCTTGGTCAGTTTTTGTCATACAGACTCTTTTTTTTTTTCAGATGAGAGGAGCGTAAACGTGCGATGTGTTTCTGCCTGATGGTGTAGTAACAGGCAACCAAGACTTTGATGATGTCAAAGTAATGGTTATCTGTTCCATACTGAGACTCTGTGTGTTCCCCAAGGCAAAGTGGATCAATGTCCCCACATTCATTCTTCACATACATTGTTACTTTATTTACAGAACAGATGTTCTTTGCTGACGCAGTGCTCATGAACAGCCTGATAGCTTTCTCTGCTGCTGTGAGGATGTGGACTACACCTTGTGATGGTGTGACAAGCCCCCTTTCATTTTTCAACTCTAGAAACTGATACAACTCGTCATGACATGGTTGAACAGCAGCTGACAGCTGTCTTGAAAAAATTGCCAAGAAATGAATTTGTTGTATTTTTTTGTTATTGAAAAAGTTTGTTCTTGTTTTAAATTTCTAAAATAAAGTTGTTACAAAAACTAGTAACTGACAATAACCTTCATGTTCATGTTCATGTTATGTGGGAGTTATGTGAGCATGCCGCCTGAAGAGGCACAGTTTAAAAAAGTGCTGTGAACAGTAGAATACCCACCATCTACAGCACCCAGGAGCAGAAAGGACAGGTGGATCCAGCCCCAGAAGGCAGCAGCAGTCCAAGGCAAACAGACATCCGGCACCACCCCAAGGCTGCTCCGTGTCCACACAGAGGTAGGTCACCAGCAAAGCACAGGGTCAGCAGCCCCCAGGACAAAGAGGTACGGGGAGAGACGCAGGGCACCACCTCCCGCCGTGCAGGCTAAATCTGGGACCCAACCCCCCAATGGCCTGGCGCTCACACCAGCCCCCAGCACAGAAACTGCCCAGCACCAAGCAGGAGATGCCCCCCCAGAGCCCCCAACACACCAGGCAGGCGCCAGTCCACCTCGACAGATGGAACTCAGAAGGAGCAAGGTGAAAGGGCATATACCCATCCTCCCTGGCAGGGGGGCTACTACTTACTTTCTGAGGTCTGTGTGAACACATCATCGGCACCCCCCCCC
>NC_051445.1:31336770-31340330 GCF_001649575.2 Kryptolebias marmoratus
CTAAACAAACAAAAGTTTAATAAAGTAAAAATATGTAACAGTAGTGGCACTCAGTGCTCAACACATTTTCTGGACTCTATGTCAGAGTTTTAATAGTAAACTGTTACATTTCGTGCCCATTTGTAATGAATAGCATCAGATAAAATAAACTGTGCTGCACTGTTTTAAATAGAGATGACTGCTAACTGGGACAAGCCATCATTGCTCATACTCAAAGGAAAGTATGTTTAAGCTTCAGCTTGCTAAAGGATCTCTCTGCAGATGCAATTGTCAGAGGCTTGGTTAGGAATACTGTAAAGGCTACTGTCAGATTTGGAAACACCAAATCAAGATTCTCCTGTATGAGGAAATTCAACCTTTCTAGAGCCTTGAAAGCTTCTTGAACGATATCTGTGTCTGTAATGGACTGGAGAACGCTTGAGGTGTCCCCAGCTGAGACTCCAGCACCCACCCTAACCCAGATAGGAACAACGGACACATAATGCATGCTTTAAACATAAAACATTATTTCTTTGATGTTAATCATTTGTTTTACTGAATATATTTGACTGTTTTGTAGGATTTAACATATTTGTAACATTCATTCAAAATACATATTTTCTTTTTAAGTAATAACTTTTGTATTTTTTAAAGAAACTTAATAAAAAAATTTAACTCATGTCTTTGTACTAACCACTGTTTTTTCTAACTCTTGTAGATGCAAAATATCAGTTATGTAATATAAAAAGAAACACAGCGTTGGTGACCCGTGTTCTATAATTTATCAGCTTTATAATTCACCATACACAACTTATCGGGTCTTTATTTTGCTTTTTATTATCTGTTATATTGTAAAAAGGCCTACAACTACAGTAAACAGCTGCAAGACAACAACAGCCACGTTTCAGAAATTAAAATAAGGGACACTCACCACGGTGGGGTGTAGAAGTGGTATACTTTATTTTATGGCTGTTTTTGTAAAAACAAAAAAAATCAATAGTACAATTATTACAGAGGTGGGTTAGAGTACCCAGAAATTGTACACCAATCAGAGTAATTTAACTTCAACATGTTAAGCAGAAGTAGATTAATATTTAAATATGCAAGTGTAACAAGTATTTGGTAAAAGGTCTACTAAAGTACTGAGTAACTGATCATAACACCATATTTAATATTTTAAATTCATGTCAGACAGCCAAAAGTAAGTTCTGTACAAATTCTGGTACTTTAAAGTCTAAAACCAAAATATTTATAAGCAGTTAGGTTCAGAGGCTGGTTCTAGACCAGATGTACCACGGGGGGCCAGAGTAGTCAGTGTTTTTTTCATGGTGGGCAATTAAAAAAGAATGAAACAAGAAACAATATTTCATCATTTAATATATAAGTGAGCCAAAGAGCCACTTGTGTCTGCCCCTGTCCAGAACCACCCATGGGCTGCAGGTCTGTGTCTGAGGCATTGGTTAGCAGGTTTGCCTTCATTCTTATAGCTTGATAGGAAGTCAGGTTATCCAAACTGGTAAACCACATTCATAAAATAATAGAACACTGTAAAAACTTTAACATAAAGTATATCTTTAAGTTAGTAAAGACATAAACATTTTTCCTACACAGAAATCCCTAACTAACTGTTTTAATGTAGGACAAATAAAAGGTTTCTCTTCACAATATTTATTTATTTACTGTTAATCTATTAGTATGATTTGTTCTTTAAATTGCAGTTTATATTATTTTGGTTAATACTATTATATATGAAAAATCTTTAGCTCCCTGTTGTCAAGTGCACTACCAATCATAGTCTATGACAATTCAAATTTAAAAGAAAAAAAACTGTGCAATAGCCCGAGCGCGACAGGATGGAGGTGAAGGAGCAGAGCGGTGCTCAGGATTAAAGATTGTGATGAAGTGAAAATCTGACTTCCTTAGATAAATTTTACTAATTGCCATTTTATAATGCATGTGAATGTTTTTACAGTGCCCTGAGATGACTTTTGTTGTGAATTGGCACTATATAAATAAACTGAATACAACTGAAATAAATTCTGTTCTATATGTTTTGGCTGGCTGTCTACACCTGATTGACTTTAGGACTCCAATCTAATTCAACATGGCTACCTGTCAGGAATTTGCACAGACCAGCCAAAGAAACAATGAATAGGTTCAAAAAAGCTTCTTAATTTATTACAAAATGTCAGGAAAAAAATGTTTCAAAATAATGAATTGGGTCTAACACAAAAGTGAATACAACAGACCTTAACCCAGGCAGCAACCCACACAGCTCGAGCACAAAAAACTGACCTCCTAAACAAGACATGAGGGAAACTTAAATAGTGGCTGATCAGACCACTGCTGACACACAAGGGGTAAATAATTAACAAACTAACATACAAAAACTTAATACTGGTCAGAAATACTAACAACTTAAATAAAACAAATACTACTACACAAAACTAGTGACCCATAACAGAACTAGGTGACCCACAACAGAAGAAAACTAAACAAGTAATAAATAAATTTCCCCTCCCCTTACAAATGAATGGTATGGCCCACTGAAAAGATTATGCCATATAAGGAGAAGAAAAGTGGCTGGGATTCTTCTTTGTGGCACCCCAGCAGCAACTCCAAAGGAAACTGGTAACTCAAACAAAAAGAAAGTTAATCTGTTGCATATCAAAAACAATATAGCCAACTGACAAATAAAGTCAACTAAATGTGTGCACTGCAAATAGTTAACTAAAGAGTCAGGCTAAAAACAAGTTTAATTGAAAATGAAAATCTAAAACTACCTAATCTTTAATATGTAAACTCACAATAATGAAAACCAAAAAGAATAAAACAGTTACCATTATCTTTAGTGTGTGTGACAGCAGGAAGAGCTGTCACACTACCACAGCTAATCAACAGTAGTAAACACAAAAATGGCTCTAACTCAGTTAATTTTACAGATATATAAGTAAAATTCCTTTTTTTTTTACACCTGCTTTTTGCTTTCTGGATTGTGGGGCAGCTGGTGCCTGTCTCCTGTCTCTATGTGAGAGGCAGGGGACACCCTGGACAGGTCACAAGTCCACCACAGGGATACATGGAGACAAACGATCATTCACACTCTCCTTCCCACCTAGGGACAAATAAGTTACTAATTAAGCTAACATGTATGTTTTTGGTCAGTGGGAGGAAACCGGAGTACCTGGAGAAACCCCACACATGCTTGGGGAGAACATGAGGTAAACCTGTGATCCTCTTGCTGTAAGGCCACAGACAGCTTTTCTTCAACACTATCATTAAATGCAGTGAAATGCACAGTGCATGTTATCGTATTTGAATAAAGACAATAAAAATATCTTGTATATTTTGGATAAACAATACCTATAAACTTGCAATCATGGCCTAATGCTGCTCTGTCCACTTTTTGGGTTTTAAGCAGTTGTTTAAATTTGCATAGAGATACACAGCACTCTTTCTTTCCAGTCTCATATCAATAACACCATCCGTTCGGCTTATTTTCACCTACACAACATCAACCGCCTCCGCCCCTCCCTTACTCCCCATTCCACTGCCATCCTTGTTCACTGTCTGGTTACATC
>NC_051445.1:31340836-31356120 GCF_001649575.2 Kryptolebias marmoratus
TTGGTTTGCCTGATTTTATATGGATTTTATACATTGTCTTTTCTTATTTATTTTTATTTACTTTCTTTTTCTTTTCTTTCTTTCATTGTTACATCTTATTTTCTGTTACTGCTGATTTTATTTTTTGTACGGTGTCCTTGAGTGCCAGAAAGGCGCCTTGAAATAAAATGTATTATTATTATTATTATTATTATTACAGTAACAGTGATTTCTAAAGTTCAATATCAAATATAACTAATAAAATTTAACCGTGCAGCACTAATGCAATGCATGTGTTTTAGTCATTTTTCATGTTCTCTGGCATCCATCAGCACTTCTTCCCCTAACTGGATTTTCAATGTCTGACCAACTCCATCATTTCTCAACATAACATGCTTATAGTCTAAAACTGGCATGAAAGGCTGTGGATATGTTTGTTTTTCTATATTTCTTCAAGGAATGCTAGGCATTTAATGTGAGTCCAGGTTCTGTAGAGAAGCAGCTGAACCCTGGAGGACAGAGGTCCTCCTCCTCCTCCTCCTCCTCCTCCTCTCCCAATCACCTGCACCAGGTGTCTTAATGACACCAGATCCAGACCACACTTCTTACTGGTTTGGACTGGACTCTGGTTCGTGCTGCTTTGGTTTTTAGATTATGTTGGTCTTCTGGCTTGTATGGGTCTGGTTCCACGCCACTCTGGGAGGTCCAGTTTCCCGCCCGCCAGCAGAGGACGGAGCTCATGGCTCTTCGTTCCACCGCCTGCCGGTCTTCCTGCACGCTCCCAGGCCGCTCGTGCCTCAGGACATGTTGTTGCCGGTTCGGTACTCTGGACCTGTTCCTGCTGGACTCACTGCGCTGCTCATACCACCAACGAGACCCCAGGAGAGCGGTCCGGGTCGGGGCGCGCGCGCCGTGGAGGCCGCGTGCGGCGCGGACACGGTGTCTGTGCGCGTGGACCGCCTGCTGCTGCGGGCCTGGACGGATCCGGCTCGGTTCCGGCTGGGTTCGTGCGGAGCCAACACTGTCACCTCCCGCTTCCTGTATTTCCAGTCCGCGCTGATGGAGTGTGGCGGGAAACTTCAGGTCAGAGCCGAGTTTAGGATTTATTAAAATCAAAGGTTTCATTAAATCTGCTGCAGTTTAAATAGACTGAGCTGCTAATCCAGTGCTTTAAGAGCACACTGTGTAACATGAGTCTTACAATGATATCATTTTGTCAGAATTATAGAAAATGATATAAACTGCAGTCTTATTTGATTAAAAAAAATAATTATTGTTTCTGGTGTTGTATTCCTGTTTTTGCACCATATTGATGTGTGTACACTTAAACCAACAATATTTCGCCTTACAGTCTCTCTGCTGTTCCGTTTTTTTTTATTTATTTTGTTTGTTTGTTTGCCTTTTTTGTTGTTGTTGTGGCTCAGAAGCTGAAAAGTTTGGGAACCAGAACCACTATTTATCTGGTTAGAATCTAGTTCAGTTTTGATTAGCAGGTTGTATTTCAAAGTATCATCAAAGTTTTGCAGAAAATCTTTTTTGAATTTTAGCCATTTTTGTGTATTTAAGGTCAGTTTGTGGTGATGCTATCTTGAATTGTGTTGGCTCTAAAAGGTTGGGTTTGAAATGCACTTTAATGTTGTGCTAGGAAAAAATCCTTCAGAGTTTTTCAGATACTCGAGCCATATATGGAATGACAATGTTCTTTTTTGTTTCTCTTTACTACTTTATTTGATTGAGTAGAATCTTTTCTTAATTTCCCGTATACCATAACATAAGCCTAGTTGGGGTATCCACATGTTCAAAGTGCTTCCTTGATGTTTGTCTTCCTTCTGCCTGTTCAGCTCCATGCAGTTCTGATAACTGACAGCTCATGTTCTACTGGGTGGTGAGAATCAAAAAGCAGATATTGGTCTCTGTGTTTGTAGGTGTCCTAAAGGCTTCCTTCTCTCTGGGTGTACCAAACAGTCCAAAAAAGGGTAACATTTTATGTTTGGCATCCTCCCTGGTGTACTTAATATTGTTTTCCACTGAGTTTGTGTGTTTGGTAAAAGCTTCCACTTCCCTAGCTTGGATTTTGGCTACAGATGCACCAATTCTGGTTTTGTGGGCCAATACTGATTTTTGATATATGTACAGCTCCGACCTTCCGATACCAAAGAACTATAACTAACAGAATATCAAATATCAATCCATTTTATTCACCATTTTTCTGTGCAGGATTAGAGTTGGTGTCTATCTCTGGCTGTCATTGTGTGAGAGGCAGGGTACACCTTGGATAGATCCCCAATCCTTCACAGGGGTACATGGAGACAAGTGAGACAAACAACTATTTACACCTAGTGACAATTTAACCTAACATATATTTTTGGACTGTGGGAGGAAACGAGAGTTCCTGGAGAAAATGCACATGTTCACGAGGACAACCTGCTAACTCCACACAGAAAGGCCCCCTGCTGAATTTTGAACTTGTGGCCTCTTGCTGTGAGACAACAGCTCTAACCACTCTATCCATTCCAGCCTTTGTAAAAATATACTTTTTTTTATTTCTGGTTTAATGAAAAATTCCATTTTTGTGGTATCAGTTTTAACCTGTTGCAATTTAGTCTCTGGGGTTCAGAGTGGAGGGGAGCTTTAAAGTGTCAAATACTAAAGGTAATTAAACTGAGTGACAGACTGACGTAAAGCTTTTAACTGCTGTTCAACACAATGTTAATGATTATTCTTATTCTTATTCTTATTATTATTAATAATAATAATAATAATAATAATAATAATAATAATAATAATAATAATAATAATAATAATAATAATAATAAAAACATTGACTCAAGAAATGGAAGATTTTGATCTGTAAAGTTAAGATGAGGTAAGGTGGTGGCCATTAAAATTAAAAATCAAGAACAGAATGCATTTGTACTAATCAGAGAAATGAGTTCTAGTTAAATTTTATCTTCTGGTTATAAACAGACATCTGGTATTTAGTGAAGCAGTTTAGAGTTTGAATTATCTGTTGTATAAAAAAAACATCATTTAATGACAATTTCTCTGGATAACATTAAGTTGGTCGGCCGCAGAGTTTTATCAGACATCTGGTTATATTGAAAATTTGACTGTCTGTTCACAGTAAAATGTTTAAAGTACATGTAAATCTACAAATAATTGTCTCCAGTTTATTAGACATATGGATTTGTTCAAATAAAACAGAAAAAAAACATATACAGTATATTCGATTTTTAAGTTTGGATTATAGATACTTAAAATTTTTATTTTTGTGCACATGTAACCCAGGGTAAAACAAATCCCGCCTTTGCTGCTCCATTGGTTAGAGTGACAGTCAGTCACACAGTGCATTCAGCCAATTAACACACCTGAGGTAGTATTTGGGCTTGCTCCAGCTTTCCCAGTCAGGTGTGAGGGGGAGAGCTGGAGACAAAGGAGCTACAGATCTGAACATCCAGTGAGCTTGGAGCCATGAAGCTGTCATGCACTGAACTATAAATAGGAATTGGCCAGGTGACCCTTTTTTGGGTTAAAGGATGGCGAGCTTCTGAGAACTGGCTGGGGCCAGGAGAACCTGAGATTCACTCCATACTGGTCTGGTAGGAGGCTGATGGTCTGTAGCATTTCCCCCTCCATCTTAGTATTCAGACACACAATCCATTATTCATCTCTTCATCTGTAAACGACTTGCGCTTGGACATTATTATCTCAAATATCTGGACAATTCAACTAAGGACTTTTTGAATGTGTGTCGGTCAGACAATGTGCTGACCAGTGGGGAAATTTAAGACGGTTGTGCACAAATTTATGGAAGATCTACTGCAGTACTGTGTATATTTGTTTTGTATTTATGTTTTTGGTTTCTATGTATGTTGTTTTGTGGTGTTCATCTTAATTTTCTCTTTAAAATACATGGTATTGAAAGCAGTTATTCTTTTGTATTGTTTTTATTGATTACTGACAACAGCTCCAGTAGACAAATTTAGTCTTCTGATATATTCCATCCAGTCCTTTGGTATATTAAATAGTGTTACACACACAACTGCACTAAAATACATATATTTTTTATTAGAAAAAATACTTGATGTTAGATTATTAAATGATTCCTTCATTGTACTGTATCAAACATATTGGGAGCAAAGGACATGTCAGCTAGACGACAGCAGATCCACATTAAACAAAGATTGTTTTAGTAAAACTAAATGATCAGTGATGACATTTTAACTAGCATCATTTATTAGTGTCATTAGCATTGCTAAAAGTGACAGCAGTTTGTTTTTTTCCCATCTCAGAAGTGTTCAGAACTCAAAAAGCTGTGAACATCCTGATCAACACTGTTTCATGAAATTGAAAACTCAAAGGAACAAACAATTCATTCTTGTTTGTTGAACATCCATTCCTAATGATCTCTTAACATCCCAGCTGCCATTTGAAAGGCCCAGTAGAGACTTAGCTTCCTGAGGATCCTCAGTAAGAACAACCTGGACATCAAAGTGCTGATTCCTACATCTCGTTCATTGGGAGCCTGTTAACCTACTACATCACAGTATGGTACGGGAGCTGCTCTGAGGACAGGTAGAGGCTTCAGAGGGTAATGAAAATTACGCAGAACATTGTTGGTTGCTGTCTCCCCTCCCTGATGGACAGCTTCACTTGTGTTTGACTTCACAGAAATTATATTAGCAAATAGTTTTGTGCGTCCATCCAGCTATCGATTTGACCTTATCTGTAGTCGGGTCGCAGAGGCAGCAGGTCCAGAAAGGGAAACCCAGACCTCCCTCTCCCTGTTGACCCCGTGCTGCTTCTCTTGAGGGATCACAAGGCATAGACGTTTTCACACTTCCAAATATTTTGACCAGAAATCAATTACAAAAGGTAGCAAAACTTTTGGTGAGTGTGGCTATGGGTTATTTGTGTCGCTAAAACAGCAAATTAAAAAAGGGGAAATATTAAAATTGAACTCTGTGTTAGTGTCCTACACAAAATCATTTTTTCTTTCGTTTCACTCATTTCTGGCAGATGAAATGTAAATGGATACAGACAATACAACAAGAAGAAAAGAGGGACTGATCAAAGTAAAAAAAAAAAGGTTGTTTAGGTTTATAGCTGATATTTTGTCCCTGACAGCTATGAAAAAATATATTTCTGCTGGAATACTGTGCAATACAAAACTGATAATGGTGTAAGGGTTTTAAAAACAGGAATCACTGTGGCATATTTGAGATTGGAGTCAATTTAAGACAGCAGTGGTCCACTGTAGTTCCCCACCCTCTCTGACTTGGTGTTTATTTCTAAATATGATCAGAATTGGCCTCAATTTATGCAGGCTGGATCCAGTATATCTTGTTTTAATGGTTTGTATCTGAATCCTAGATTGTATATTGAAATACAGTTTACTATTATCGCCTCCCACCAAAAGGCGAAGATAATGTTTTTGCCTGTGTATGTGTGTGCACTGGACCATTTTTAATGAAATTGGGAAAAGTAATCATTGAGTGTGCATCTAACCTTTAGGAGGTAATCAAATTAAAGTTGGCTGCCATAAATAATTTACACAAAAATGGTTATAATTCAATTTTACAGATATGTTACAAATGTATTCTCATTGTTTCACTTTTTTAATTATTTAAAACCTTGTTTTGATATATATATATATATATATATATATACACACACATACTCCTTTTTCCATGCTTCTCAAGAGTTTAAGTACAGTGACACCAAGCTTTTTTTGTTTATCAACATAATGATGCTCAATGCAAGCACTAAAACAAAAGCTCATGTCACTATTATTTATTAACTGTTTTACTTTACATGGTAATGTTCCAACCTATGTTCAGATAGTATGCAATAAAAGCGTGACTTAGGCATTTAATTACAAAATTAAGTTAATGAACTTCTGTTATTTATAGATATATAATTTATACAATTTAAATATGTATGAATGTTTGTTATGTTTTAAGAAGTGTCATCAGCATTCCTTTCTCAAACGGGACATCCTTCTATATTTACTTTACTGTTGTTCCTGCTCAGGGTTGCAGGAGAGCAGGTGTCTATTTACAGCGGTCATTGTGTGAGAGGCAGGGGATACCAGTGACCTGTAGTGAGGTTCATGGTTGGTGAGGCACTGATTTACAAATATATAAACCCAAAAGGGTATCTTTTTCAATTGGCTACTGGTTATTTTGGCTCACGTGCGCCCCCTTCAGTGCGGCAGAGTACTGCCTGCCTCACCCTGTGCCTTTTCACCGCGGTTTTATGTCCCCTCAGCAAAACTAAATATGTCACTAACAAACATTAAACGTAAATGGTTAAAGACATTAGCCAGACTGTGGAAAATGAGGGTATATAAACCATTATATTGGCGACATGCAGCGATACAGCAACAGGCAGGGGCCAATTGCATGTATCAACCCAGTTTGTGATGGATTGCGCAATCAGAGGTGAAGCTCGTCTCGTTGCTGCTGCACCTCGCATTTTACCCTTGTATTTGAACAGGAAATATGCAATTTCAGCGATTTTGACTGTAAAAATGTTTGAAAATTAGTCATGCATAAAGATCAGTGGACAAATGTTAAAATTCATTTATGTTATCTTTTATTTTTTCCTTGTCACGATGACAGAGCCTCACCTGCCTCCCCTGACCACATGTCCCTGGTGTATACCCTGTACTGGTCGCAAGTCCATCACAGGGACAAAGAGAGACAAATGAGATGGACAACCATTTACACTCTCACTCACCAAGGGACAATTTAGAGTTACAAATTAACATAGCCTGCGAGTTTTTGTTTTTTGGATGACAACATAATGGCATACATTAATCTCTGGGGGAGTAAAAAGTCTGACTGGTTGATTTCATTCTTGTAGCATTAAATGTTTGTTTTTTTCTTTCAAAATTTATCTTGTCATTTTCAGGTTGCCGGTGGTGAGCTGGTATATACCTATTTACTAAGCTACACTCCACCTCCACAGGGCTATGTCATCAGAGTTTACCCTATTAGTATTCCCATCCACTGCCGTTACAACAGGTAAACGTTCTTATTCTTTTATTGAACTACAATAATGCCACTGGTAAATGAAAAAAGGAACCAACAAATGTCTTTAGAATGGTTCAAGGACCTCAACCAAAAGTCTATAGAGGTGATGCTGCCTCCAGAGTTCATGGATAGCAGTGTGATTTAACACTCTGTGCCAGAAAAATTCTTGCTTTTAGAAGTTTATTTGCAGTAGTACTACTCTCTTTTGAGTAGTAGTAAAGGAGACTGCTGAGTCAGTTTCTGTTTTGTTTGCACATTTTGGTTTTCTGACAGAGAAAAAACTTCAAGGTTGTTTCTTGTTTCCTGTTTGGGGGGGTCATAGCACATAGTGATGACTAATGGTCCCACCGAGGCTTTGAGACTGTTTCCTCTTTCAGGAATTTGTCAACCTTCTTGTTCTCCTTCTTCCTGAAGTCACAGTCACTTGGGATTGCTACAGCTACATCACTGCCACCTTCTGTAGCTTGTGGACTACAACAATGTCCGGGTAATTAGCCATCACCTTTTTTTGTTTGGATCTGGAAGCCCCACAGTATGTTTAGACTTGCCATTCTCCACTACCCTTGGTGGAATCCAATCTGTACTCAGGACTCCATAACGAAGTGGCTGGAACAGGAACACCTGTGCTATGTACACTTTGGTTACCAAAGATTAATGTATGATAGCCTAGGCCACCATTAGCCACCCCTTGGATCCACCATTGTCATTAGAGCCACTGTACAGGATGAAATAACCAAGATCCTGGAGTCCATCAGGAAGAAAGCCCCCTATGATGATCCGCTAAGTGAATGTCTCAGGCAGCAGAAACCCAATGTGGAACAGGAGAAAGAGGAACTATCATGGAAAGATGAGCCTCTGCACAGCATGTACCACCGGCAGACTGAGGAAGTGGCTGATATCAACAAATCCTATGAGTGGCTAGAAAGGGCTGGACTGAAAGACAGCACAGAGGCACTAAACAAGGCGTCACAGACCAGTAGAAGCCATGGTCTATCATACCAGACAGGACCCAAGGTGCAGGCTGTTTAAAGATGCCACTGAGGCAGTCCAACACATAATAGCAGGATGTATGATGCAGGCAGGCAAAGCATACATGGAACCCCATAACCAAGTGGCTGGAATAGTGTACAGGAACATCTGTACAGAGTATGGACTGGAAGTCCCACAGTCAAAGTGAGAGACTTTACCAAGGGTGGTGGAGAATGGCAGCGCTAAGATACTGTGGGACTTCAGATCCAGACTGACAAGCAGGGGATGGTTAACTGACCGGACATTGTGGTGAGAGATAAGATAGTATCTGGCGTCTGTGCACTGTAAGTGAACGGGCAAATACAGTTGATAGATAGCTGCGATAGCCAATCAGATCACGAGTTGTGTCAGTAAGGCCCTCTAGCTGGCCTCACGTTGAACGTGACATTTACGCGTCCTGTGATTGGATATGGAAACTTACGAGTTTGAGCCGCGGCAGTGCTATGCAGATCAACAGAGTCACACTCGGGACTGTTAACGGTTAAAAACTTTTTAACCCACAATGGCCGAAGGAGAGCAACACGTTGATTTGGTTGCTGATTTACTGGCAAGACTGTTTTCAAAACAAACCTTTCAAGAGAAGCTAGATCTCGTTAGAGGATGGCCGACCCCGAGCTAGCTAACCTGTTCCAAGCTAGCTAACCTGTCCCTGAATGGATTTTGTGTTGAAGTAAGTGTTTTGGGGGACACAGCCGTTTTGGTGAGTGCAAACATTTTATTTATTTTATTTAGTTTTGACAGTAACAAACCAGATATGTTTTAATTGCTGATGTGGGTTTGTTGATTTTAAAAATGCGCCGGATAATAGCCCATTTTGATTTTCATCCTGGTGTTATAAATGCTGGCATAATGAAAGGTATTAATTGACTAAGTTGGACATCACTGAAGGCCTAAGTGTGAAATGCACCGCCCGCCACTGTAAGATACAGAAGAAAACAGTGGTAATAGATGTAGCAGTTTCAAACGACTGTAATTAAGGAAGAAGGAACACAAAAAGCTTAAGAAATACCAAGGGCTTAAAGAGGAAATGTAGGATCTGTGGAAAGTTGAGGCCTCTGAGGTGCCAGTGCTCACTGGAGCACTCGGTGTCCCAGACTGGAAGCGAGGCTCCAACAGATCCCAGGAAAAACCTCAGAGATCTCTGTCCAGAAGAGTGCAGGCCTAGGAACAGCTAAGATACTGTGCAGAACTCTCAAGCTCCCAAAGGAGCATGAGGACCCAAGCTTAAAGGGAATTTTATGTTGTGGATTGGGTTCAAAGATGGTGTAGAACAAAATTCAGGGAAATTGCAGAAAGACCAGTGACTTGTTATACATTTTTAAACTAAGTAAGAGTTAGCATTAAGTGAACAGTAATCACTGAAACAAAAACAATTGAGGATTTCTTTTTAAAAATGTTTTTATTTTTGTTGTCACGTAACAAATCTCTCTCTATTTCAGGTTTCATTATTCTTATAAAGTTGGTTACAGACCACAAGTTCAGCATACGACATTTTTGAAGACTATGAAGAGTAAACTAACTTTCAGCCTTACGGTCTGCAATGGTAGGTAGCCTAAGCATCACTAGTTGGTAAATGGACTATACTTATAAAGCACCTTTCTAGTCAACCAGACTACTCAAAGCTCTTTACAACACAATCTGCCCTCATTTACCCATCCCCACACACATTCTTTAAGCACTCTACTACATCTCCAAAAGGTAATCTAAATTAGCTGTGCATCATGACCGTGTACTAGTCTTGTTTTGTAGTCTAATTTTGTTTTACAAGTTTTAAACTTCGCTGGGTTGCCTTTTTTTACATTAGAAATTAAAGGTCTAAATTGAACATGCGTATTTACTCATTTATTTATTTATTCAAAATGTGCTTTTATTGTGTATCTGTTTTTAAGTTTTTAATTTGGTAATTTTTATAAGATATTCACACTTTAAACAAATTCCAATCTAAAACTAAAGTCCAAGTTCCAAAAATGTTGGAATAGTCCAGTGATGTTTGAAGTGATGTTCTGTCTGGGATATACACTCACCGGCCACTTTATTAGGTACACCTGTCCCACTTCTCATTAACACATATGTTGAATCAGCCAATCACATGGCAGCAGCTCATTGCATTTAGGCATGTAGACACGGCCAAGACGACCTGCTGCAGTTCAAACCGAGCAGCAGAATGGGGAAGAAAGGTGATTGAAGTGACTTTGAACGTCGCATGGTTGTTGGTGCCAGACGAGCTGGTCTGAGTATTTCAGAAACTGCTGATCTACTGGGATTTTCACACACAACCATCTCTAGGGCTTACAGAGAATGGTCCGAAAAAGAGAAAATATCCAGTGAGCAGCAGTTCTGTGGGCACAAATGTCTTGTTGATGCCAGAGGTCAGAGGAAAATGGCCAGACTGGTTCAAGCTGATAGAACAGCTACAGTAACTCAAATAACCACTCGTTACAACCGAGGTATGCAGAACAGCATCTCTGACCCACAACACGTAGAACCTTGAGGTGGATGGGCTACAGCAGCAGAAGACCACACCGGGTACCACTCCTGTCAGCTAAAAACAGGAAACTGAGGCTACAATTCACACAGGCTCACCCAAACTGGACAACAGAAGATTGGAAAAACGTTGCCTGGTCTGATGAGTCTGGATTTCTGCTGCAACATTCGGATGGTAGGGTCAGAATCATGAAAGCATGGATCCATCCTGCCTTGCATCAACGGTTCAGGCTGCTGGTGGTGGTGCAGTGGTGTGGGGGATATTTTCCTGGCACACTTTGGGCCCGTTAGTACCAACTGAGCATCGTGTCAACGCCACAGCCTACCTGAGTCTTGTTGCTGACCTTGTCCATCCCATCTTCTGATGGCTACTTCCAGCAGGATAACGCTCCGTGTCATAAAGCATGAATCCTCTCAGACTGGTTTCTTGAACACAACAATGAGTTCACTGTACTCTAATGGCCTCCACAGTCACCTGATCTCCATCCAACAGAGCAGCTTTGGGATGTGGTGGAACGGATGTGCAGCCGACAAATCTGCAGCAACTGTGTGATGCTGTCATGTCAATATGGACCAGACTCTCTGAGGAATGTTTCCAGTACCTTGTTGAATCTCTGCCACGAAGGATTAAGGCAGTTCTGAAGGCAAAAGGTGGTCTAACCCAGTACTAGCAAGGTGTACCTAATAAAGTGGCCGGTGAGTGTAGTTATCAGTAGTACTTTATCAGTCGTGACGTCAGCCATAGAGTTCTGAAGTACAGGAGAGGCACCATGGTCTTCATTCAGGCTAGGCTAATGTTTAGCCAAATGACGGCCTGTCCTTTTATTGTTTCTCAAAAACAACATACTGGTGGTAAAGAATGCTGCATTAACTAATATTGAACCTGTACACCAGGGGTAGGTCCTGGTCCTCGAGTGCAACTATCCTGCAAGTTTTACTTGTTTCTCTGCTCCAACACACCTGATTTGAATCAATGGGTGATTAACAGGCTTCTGCAAAACATGAAGAGGTGATTTAACCACTGAATCAGTGGCACGCAAGGACCAGGATTGCCTACCACTGCTCTACACTTTTTTTTATGACACCTTTTTTTAGTTTGTTGCCTTTTTCTCAACAAAATGAGTTGTTATATGAATGCATGTGTGCTGAGCATGGACTGTTTATGGTGATGGCGCTGAAGCTGCTGAATATAGCAGTAAAGTGTAAATAAATTCTATTCAGTTTATTTATATAGTGCCAAGTCATGACAAAAATCATGAGGGCATTGTACAAAAACATTCACATACATTATAAAAAGCCAATTAGTAAAAGTTATCTAAGGAAGCCAGCAGATTGTGTTGAATCTACACTTCGTCAAAGTTTCCCATCCTGAGCAGCACATAGGCTACAGTGGAAAGGAAAAACTCCCTTTAAACAGGAAGAAACCTCCAGCAGAACCAGAACCAGGCTCAGGATGGGTGGCCATCTGCCTCGACTGGCTGGAGTTTGAATAAACTGATTTGCAAATCTTATAAACCCATATGTTAGTCACAAAAAGTTGAGTAACCCTATCAAATGTTTAAACTAAGAAATTGTATGTTTTTGGTTAAAAAAAAAAAAAAAAAAAATCATTTTGACTTCAATAGCAGCAACACATCTCTTTTAAAAAAAAGAAGTAAAACTGGGCAGAGGTTCACCAGTCTGTGAAAAACTGCATCTAAAAATATTGAAATAATTTAGAATCAAGTTCTACAGAAAATTTAGAAGACCTTAAATATCCCATTATCTGCAGGTCATAGTATCATCAAAATCTTTTGAGTCTGAATAAATCTTTCTGCTTAAAGGATAAAGCTGAAAGTCAATATTGGATGGCAACGATCTTCAGGCACTCAGGGTTTGAGTCTGTTATGGACGTCCCTTCATAGGCTCAGAAACGCTTCCACCAATGCAGGTTAAAGCTCTATCATGCCACGAACCCATATGTGAACACCATCCAAAACCACTACAGTCTTCTGTGCTAAAGCTCGTTTGGAATAGACTAAGGCAAAGTGGAAACCTGTTTTGTGGTCAGGCAAATTTGATATTTGAAATTTTTTTTTGGACCACGGACACCATGTCCTCTGTACTCAAGAAAAGGGGAAGGATTTGTATATTTCAGCAGCACAGTGCTAAACCACGTTTTGCATCTACTACATCAGCATGGCTTTGCAGTAGAAGAGTCTGGATGCTGAGCTGGCCTGCCTGCAGCCCATACGTCACACAAATTGAAAATGTTTGATGCATCATGAAACAAAAGCTCCAGCAAAGAGACATGACTGTTAAACAGCCAGAGCCCTACATCAGACACAAATGGGACATTCCCCTCTGAAAACTCTAGCAGGTGCTCTCCTCAGTTCATATAGATGTTTATAGACTTGTTAAAAGAAAAGGGAATGCTTCACATTGGGAAACGTGGCCCTGGAGCAACTGTTTTCAGATGTTGCCGCCATCAAATTCAAAACAACCTTTTCTTTTCGAAAAAAGAAAAACAGAAGTACAATTTCTTAGTTTAGGCCTTGTTTAATATGTTCATTTCCGAATAAAATGTGTTTATGAGAATCATTGCATTCTGTTTTTATGTACATTGTAAATTTTTCAGAATTTGGGTTACATTAATTTATTTGTTTTTCTCTATCAGCACAGTGGGAGCCTCTTCCCCCTGGCCATGCTTTCATTTTAGGAGATCCTGTGTATTTTATGGCTCAGGCAGGAACTCTATTGGCTGGAGAGAGGCTTTTTGTGGACTCTTGCTATGCTTCAAGCTCTAAAGATCCAAGTACCTTGCCCAAGGTCGACATTATTTCCAACTATGGGTGAGCATGAACACATACAGATTTGTTACAAATATTAGTTTGCCATGTAACATTTCTTTGTTTTGGTCCTTTGGTTGCAGCTGCATGACAGAAAGCAGAAGGGAGGGCAGCAGCTCTCAGTTCCTGTCAGGAGGGGGTAGTGTGGTAAAGTTCTCTCTGGATGCGTTTCTTCTCAAAGAAATCTCGCAAGTAAGTAATTAATCTGTGTGTGTGTGTGTGTGCATGCGTGTGTTATGAGCTAAGCAAGAGCAGGTAACTTCAGTAGCATACATGGATCAGCTACAATATTATGCTTCACTAAAGGATGAAGTTTAAGAACTACTGGACATTTAGGTACAGAGACAGCATTTTGTGGGATATTTTTGCCAGTGAGTGTACGTTTTGTCCTTGAATGTGAGCTAAAATGAGCCAAATTATGTTTGCTAGTCAAAGAATCACTACTTTCTGTTGTAAAGCACTTTGGATCGCCTTGTTGCTGAAAAGTGCTATATAAATAAATCTCACTTCACTTCACTACAGTTTTTCGTTCTTTTTTTTTTTGGTTCCTAGTTTGCACAACTAAATCTTATAAAAAGTGTACAAGCTCAAGATTGGGGAAAAAACCCACTGAGCTTAGGAGTGAAGGCTGGTCCATGCGGTGTTTATTCATCTTAGAAGAGCTGCATTAGCTGAAATGAACTTGCTTTCTAACCACAAGGGACCATTCAGTCATTATAACCATTTAAGTTAGTTTGCCTTGTTTGTTTTTGCACTGCTGGTACAATGGCTTTGCAGTTCTTTATAACTATGTTTTTAGCTCCTGGGACTATTTGTTCATCCTAAAATTACTACTAACTAGAAGCACTCAGAGTGCAAACCTAAAATAAAATTGTGCAATCTTGATCACCACCAAAATCCAATCCATTGTTTTTTGTAACAACCCTAGCATTTTCTGAAAATGTCATCCAAATCTGTTCATTAGTTTTTATGTAATCTTGCTAACAGACACACAAACAAACACAACTGAACACGTAACCTCCTTGGCAAAGGTAACAAAGAAGAAGGTAACCTTTGACCTTTTTTAATTTATACAACATAACCTCCACCAACAAAACAAAAGAAGCTGACAGTGCAGAACTATTCACCCCCTCAATAGAAGTCATAGTCAATATTTGTAGACCAAACTTTTGCAACCTTCTCTCATAAATTTGAGCATATGTATGCTAGCTATATGTCAGAAAGAAAAGTTAGGTAATTTCCTACTCCTTCCCCCACTCCCCGTCAGCAGCGAGCTGAGGTCTGGACTAATCTCATAGCTGGAGCACAGTCCTATGGGGTGCATGAACAACTGGGCATAAGCTTTCAGTTTGGACGGCAAGTCTTCACAAGTTAGACACATTTAACCAGTGGAGTTTTTGTTTGTTCTTCATGATCAAACTGCTCCAGCACTTTCAGGTTGTATGGTGCTGGTTGTGTCCAACAATCCTTAAATCAAACCAGACGTCTTCATTTGGACTGAGGTCTGATCTTTTAACTGGACTCCTTAAACCAGTGGAGTATTTCTTCAGCAGTGTGTTTAGGGTCATTGTCTTGCTGGAAGGTGAACCTCCATCCTAGTGTCAAATCTCTGGTAAATTCCAACAGGTTTTCTTCCAGAATTTCTCTTTATTTGACTATGATATTAAACTGTATTTTGTCTGTCTGTAGGTGCAGTACCTCTACTGTTCATTGTCAGTTGGTGTCTACACTTCACACATTGCAAAGTCCTGCAGCTACAACAAGGCAGTTGGAAGGTTAGTAACTACATGTGCATTTACAGGTGCTGGTCATAAAATTAGAATATCATGAAAAAGTAGATTGATTTCAGTAATTCCATTTAAAAAGTGAAACTTGTATATTATATTCATACATTACATACAAACTCATATATTTCAAATGTTTATTT
>NC_051445.1:31357422-31365644 GCF_001649575.2 Kryptolebias marmoratus
CATCAAAATTAAACGAAATAAACATTTGAAATATATGAGTTTGTATGTAATGTATGAATATAATATACAAGTTTCACTTTTTAAATGGAATTACTGAAATCAATCTACTTTTTCATGATATTCTAATTTTATGACCAGCACCTGTATGTAAACAGTACTGCAAAAAAAAGGTATGTCATCCAATTATTCTTTCATTTTTTCCCAAGGAGCCACAGTTCATCTTGTTAAGCCTCATAACTCAGAGTTATGAATCATTCCGACATAAAAAAGGCCCCTACATTCATGGTCTCAACCAGTGTTTTTGTCCAATAGAAAATAGCAAATTTTAAAATGGAGCCATTTGACACTTTGTTACTGTTAGTCTGTCACTGACACCATTTGTTCCCATGACTTTAGCTAGATAATTCCTAAAAAATACCTAAGAGTGCAGTTTGACAGACACTAATTGGTATTTTATTACTAGCTGAAGGATCATGCAGCTCTCACGTCCTGTTAGGTCTTGGAATTTTTTTTTCTCTCCCTCTGTTTCTTAAAGAAATTACTGAGGTAATGTTCATCAACTGGAGACAGTTTTTATACTTGAGCTTCTTGTTTTATTGTCAACTTATCAATTTTTAATAAACAATTTTTTTACCGTTTTTTTATTTTTTCAGTGTTTTTGTTTAAGCACACTCTGCACAATGTGCTACCATGATCAGGTACAAGGACTGCACATACAATTTGTGAATAAACAGCTTTAAAAAGACTTTCAGAAAGCCTTAAGAACAATTGCTAAAAACACTTTAAAAGATTGCTAGAGGGTTTACCTACTTAAGAAAAAAAACCAAAGAAGGTTTGAGTGTGCATGGAATAGTATGTGTCTGCAGGGATGTGATAATATATTTTTATTAGCACTTAAAGTTTGCACATCTGCCATGGTTACGAGTTGAAAGAGTTATCAGAACATCTGCATTCTCAGAGTCATTTCTGGATGAATATCTAGTCTTTGCCAGGGCTGTGCCTCCAGACCTCTGAGCCAAAGTCCCCTAAGAAACTGGGTGCTAATGAAGAGTTGCTATGTTGCATCAAGGGAATGATAGATAACCTACAAACTGAAATTATCACTAAGCTTGAGTTGACAATATCAGAGCTGGTTAATAAGGAACTGACAGCTGTTCAAAACAACTGGAAGAAAAAATTGCTTGGCAAAGTGGAACTGTTTCTGATCTTTTTAGAGTGCAGCTGACAAGCATAGCAACCAACTAATTAGCATGCAAGCTAATATGGTACAGCTCTCTGCAGTAGTAGACTCTTTGAGGAAGAAATGTGAAAACTTGGAGTCATGCTCTAGGCAGAATAATATTTGACTTGTGGGCCTACTGGAGAGCTCAGAAGGTCTATATCCTACAAATGGCCAGAGTCTGTAGTTGCAGAAGTAGCTTTGGAGTTTGTCAACAAGAATTTAAGAAGATTTCAGATCTGGAGATGGTCCACCTTCAGGACATGTTGGCTCTCATCGTGTTGGTCTGTTTAGCTGCAGCTGAGATCAACACTACAAGCAAATAACATCAGCTGTGTGTTGGGTTTGTCTGTGGTCACAGCTCTGCATACAATACTTACTCAGCTGATTATGGTGGCTACCTAAAACAGTTATTTTTCTTTTTTGAACTCCTAGTATTTGGCGTCCACATAGAAATTAAAAATACACATGCCATTTAAGAGTTCAGGTCTTAGGAGGTTAAATGATTTTACTTGTTTTTTTCAACCTAAATGGACATCACTGACTGAATGTAGCATAATCAAACAATCTTTGGTGTGTGGCACCTTTTTCTAGTTAAAATAATATTTTATCTTATTATATGGGACAGCTTGTCTACACATTCCTTCACGTTGTTTTGTAGTATGATGAATCTACGAATGATAGGTTTTGGGTTTGTTTTATTGTGGGGGAGAGGTAGCACATGTCATTGTTCTGATGCTTTTGCTAGGAGAAAAGGATGAGGGTTCTGTTGTTCTAAGGATAACTTTACAAAAGTATGGATGTTTTCTGCTTTTGTTGCTGTCATAAATCAGTCATAATCACTATAAATTGGCCTTTAGGGCGGCGGTGGCTCAGGAGGTAGGGGTTTGTCCTGTAATCTGAGGGTTGCTGGTTTGAGCCCCCGCTCCAGCTGTCTCAGCCGTTGTGTCCTTGGATAAGACACTTCACCCACCTTGCCTACTGGTGGTGGTCAGAGGGCTCGGTGGCGCCGGTGTGATGGCAGCCTCACTTCTGTCAGCCCGCCCCAGGGCAGCTGTGGCTACAATGTAGCTTACCACCATCAGTGTGTGAATGTGTGGATGAATGGGTGAATGATTGTAGTGTAAAGCGCTTTGGGGTCCTTGGACTAGATAAAGCGCTATATAAGTGCAAGCCATTTACCATTTACAAAAAATCTTTTTTTTAAAGCTGTGTTAAAGTGAAACTAAATTTCTACAGAGTAATACCTATTAATTAAAAACGTGTCATGTCAAATAAGTGAGTGCATTAATATTCACCCCCTTAAAAGTAACTGTTCAAGTTCATTGAACTACAAGTCAGGGGATGGATCCAAACCCCTAACCATCCCCAGGAGTTCTGTTAGATCCATCATGAAGAAGTGGAAGGTATATGGGACATGTGTAAATCTACTAAGAGCAGGCCGTCCTCACAAACTGAGTGACAATACCAAGAAGAGTGTCTTAGTGGGAGAGGCCACCAAGACACCTGTGAGCTCTCTGAAGGAGCTTCAGGCTTCAGCAGGTCAGATGGGAGAGAATGAGCTCCAACAACTGCTGCCTGGAGATCTTTACCAGTCTGAGCTTTATGGGCAAACAGAAAACCACTGTTAAATAAAACTCGGATTAAATCTTAACTGGAGTTTGTATAGATTGTTTAGAGACTTCTGTCAAGATTCATGACTGATTTATGACAGCAATAATAGCAGAAAACATCAATTACTGTTCTCCTGGCTACCGCCAAACCCAGACTCAATCATTTGATTCCAGGACAGAGAAGTGTGATTCGTCACTCCAGAGGACACGTCTCCACTGGTGGCACACTTTACACCACTGTATTCAATGCTTTGCATTGCACTTGGTGATGTAAGGCTTGGATGCAGCTGCTCAGCCATAGAAACCCACATTCAGTGTCATAGCAGCGTTTGACTGCAGAGAACAGCAGCCAACACGCCCAATTTATATTGTAACAGGATTAAGTGAACGGTGGTTGTTTCTAAATTTGATGTGGTAGTAACTAAGTCCTTCACAACAAATACTTTGTGGCATTTTGCAGTATTGCATGAGATTGTCCATAACATTATTTTCAAGGTTTGAATAAAACGGCTACAACTTTGTCATTTCTCAAAATAAGGTTATCTTAGTTTAAAATTCTGGGAATAAAGTTGGCAGATGATAGACATTCCCTCAAGGAATGCTAGGCCTATAACTAAAACCTTGTTTTTATTTTTAAAAAGATGTTAACCTGACCTGACCACAGATGAGGAAAAAAGTAGGTTTTTGTGTGTGTGTGTGTGTTTTAAACACTTTGTCAGTATATATCAGTCCCTCCAGGATGTTGCAGGCATTTTTTGTGATTGTTGTGGGCTAAAATGCCTGATTTCGCGGGGCATTTTCCTACAAGTTGCGATGAGAAGTTGCAATTTTTTCTTTATTAAAATCAATTTTTAAAAAAATAACTTTTAATATATAAACCAAAAATCCTTTCTAGTTTTGTAAGATAATTACCAACAAACATTGACATTCTCAAAAGGTGCTTTATTTGAGAACTTTGATAGCTTCTAAACTGACATTCATGACCATTTCTGGATTGTCCCTGGTCTGCAGCTCTCCTCACGTTTTGCAGACACAAAGTGTTTGTCGATGCGTTTATGTTCCATTATTACACTGCAGGACGTGCAAAACAGCTGCAGCTGGGGAGGAAACTGGTTTGCGACCGCAGAAACGGTGGCGAATCACTTTAGAAACAATAAATAGTGGGTTAAAGTTGCTGTTTTGGACAAAGTTGCAAAAAGTTGCGATTTTGCGGGGTTTGCTTGATTTTGCATTAATAGTTGCGATCGCAACATTGCAAAATCCTGGAGGGTCTGATATATTTGGGATCATAATTAAATTCAACTAAGACTTTCTTTCAATAATTTTTTTCCTAGCATGACAGCATGCATGTTTCACTGGTCCTTGGGTCCTGATTACTTTGTCTGAATAATGAAGCAAACGGTTTGTATTAATGAACAGAACTGCTTTATGTTGTGTTTAGGTGGGAGGAGTTGGAGGCTTCACCCTTACTGTGTTCCTGCTGTAACTCTGTGTGCACTGACACTGGGACTGGGACTGGTGAGTTCGGAGCATGTGATCAGATTATATGAATAAAATTATACCTCAATATGTTGTATGGATATTAATTTTACAGTATTCAGTTGTAACAGAATTTGGTCAATGTAGCTGGTAAATATTTTAGGAATTAGTAAGTATGTTAATGTATGCATGCAATGAGAAATTAATACCATGCCAGTTTGTGGAACTTTTCTCATAGTTGTAATTTATTTTTCAGATTTGAAGACTAGAGTCAGAAGTTCAGGCTGGCTTGTTGAACCAAAAAGGCACCAGGAACCAGAGATGGGAGTGAGGTCTTTTCAAACAGAAGATGACGGAGACCCAGTGGATCAAGATAAGAGTGGGAAAGACAACATGGATGTCCAGAAAGATGTCCAAACTGGCGAAAATAAAGGAGAAATTCTTAGTGACAAAATAGGATGGACGTCTGTGAAGGTCAATCATCAGGAAAAGATGGATAAAGGAAAAGAAACGGAGGAGGTTGTGGTAAAAATGAGCAGTGAGCTGCAAACACTACTGACACATGACTTGTCAGATGAAAATAAATCACATGGTAATGAAACCAGTCAGATCTGGGAGAAGGTGCCATATCGTAGAAATAATGTTGTGGTTGTTTCATCCGATGGCAACAGAAGAATGGTCACTTCCTTAGATGCCTCTGGTAACAACACTAACAAAAGCAATCACAGATTTGGTATTAATCAGAGCTCTAGTCATTTTATTCCCACCAATACACTTTCTCCCAACAATCACAGTATTAGCTGTACTCCTGTTAGTGGTGCCAGTCAAAGTAAAAACAATGGTTCCAGTAATGAACTTGGAACCATGTACAGGAAGCTAAATTCCTATAATATTCAACATTCTGATGCAAAAGATTCATGGACAGATTTGACCTCTAACACTTCTGCTCTTCCTGACTTCAGATTGTCAAAGGGTAGACCTGGATTGGATAAGGTGAGCGCTGTCTTAAGGTTGAAAGAAATCCTGTGTTAATAAACCAATTCTAGCACCTGATTCTGCGACAGTAAATCAGATGAAAATGATGACCTACAGATCAGAGAGTTTGAATCAGAGATTTGTTCAACCACCTGGTTTCAGATGATTAGGGTGAGTCAGATTTAGATTCTGGAACTGTAGGTGAAACACTTCATCGGAGTGTGTTTGCTGTAGAAATTAATGCAAATGAAGCATAGTGTTAGCACTTTTTCAGTTGGTTCAGAGCAGCTGTATGAACACTACCCCATTCATTCCACAGTGGGAACTCGCCACCTCTACAAGGCTCTGAAAGCAACCGTTTGGTTAACAGGCAATAATAGCCTGGTGCCGGATTGGGTTCTGTAGCATTTGGTTTTTCTTGTGAAGCAGCCAACTCAGGTTGTACAGGATAAGAATAAACCATAACTTTTAAGTTTCACTAATCTCTTTCCCCTTGATTTTTGTTTCAGAAATGTAGACCAGTAAAGCAGTTTGCATGGGACATGTATTGTTACTGAAAAACAGAACTATGGTAGCCTTTCAAAGAACTTTGATGGAACTAGAGCAAAACTTGTATCAGAAAGCTTTTTTGTTGGCTGTGCGCATGAAGAAATATTTTAATAAATGTCAAATTGATCTTTACCCGTGTTTGACATGTTTCTATCAGTAATACCTGCAGTCCTTTGTAACTTTGACCAAAAGTCATTTATATTTATTTATATTCATCCTGTTTAAAGGGGGGAAAAGGTACATCAGAAAGGAAAATTCTGATGTATTATAGTTTAACATTGTTTGGTATGTCCTATTTCAATTTAGCCTAATTTTAAGTTATTTCTTGATTTCCTGGTTTATATTTTTCAGTGCAAAGAACAGAAAGCCTTAGACAACTGTTAAATAAATCATATACATTTTACGATTTATGATATGTACAAAACAGAGATTTTTAAAATATTCTGTGAAAGAACCAGGTATAAAGTTGTTTAATGATGGACACAGTTAACACAGTGAGACTGGCACATTGGTGACCTCTGTTGTGGGACTGAGAGGGAAAATGGTTTGGGCTCAAACATAAATTTGGTGCGATGTATCATTCAGGATCTCATGGGCTCATGGAATAAGGTAACAAAATACTGAAAAAGGATTGGCTAAAGTTTTCACAGACTAAATTAAAATGAACTGAAGTTTATTCATAGTATTATTAAATTTGAGATCCACTTCAAATGCTACTTTGATTCTGAGTCCACATGAAGGTTTACTAGTAAGAAAAATGCATTGTACTTCACTTTTTCTTATTGTGTATTTTGAATCTTTTATTTATTGGCATTATTGTTTATTACTTTTGAAGCTCCTGGGAACAACAGGTTCCTATTATCTGGGATGCTAGTTACTGTAAAGGATGGGAATGTTAGTTTTAATGGCCATGCGCATGCAAACACAACAGAAAACTGGACTAAGGTCATAATACTGTACAGACAACCACCTCAGACTGGACTGACCCCACTGGAAGGCTCTCTCCACAAACATGTGTGACAGTAAAATAATAGCCTGTTGTTATAACCTCTTCAAAGCTTTGTTTCAGGTACAGTGTGACAGCTGCCCTCCCCCACCAGCTAAAGGGCTGCTTCATCCTCTGAAACCAGGAAACAGGGTCCTGGAATCCAGGTGCTGCAAGGGCCGTTCCAGGACAACCCAAACAGCTGTAACAGTCGCTGAAAGGGGCGACTTGGATCCACGCCAGCCATTGGACACCACATCATCAGCTGATGTCTCAACCACAGGGCGGAATAATCCCTGAGATCAGCTTCCTGTGTGAAGTAGTCTACCCTCCACAAGGCAAAGATGAGTTTCCTGTTTCTCCTCCTCATCATCATCTGGACAACTCGCCAGCAGAAGATACACAACATTTCTCATCACTCTCCTGAAGAAAGCAGCGCTGATGGATCATCTGACCCGGAGAGTCACCAACAACAGCTGTGTAGCATGTTTACTGATAACATGACTTCCATACATACTGAGCTCCAGAAGCTCCTGACCCCAGGAGGAGGAGAGCTCCTTGGGCCTGGTTCACTTCTGGGGGGCTTCAAGCAACACTTATACATTTGGCTATGATTTTATTGTTTTTCTTTGTTATCATTAGTGTTATACTCTGCTGTGTCATTCCTCTGGTGCAAATGCTGGTGGCTTTGTTATTCACTCTCCTCCTCATCGATCCAGCTGAGCTTGACCCTGATCAAGAGGAGGGGGAGGATTTGGGGGAGGATTTAGATTTGTATGTGTAATTATTTTATTTTATTTATTTTAGTTCATTTTCCCTTTTTTAGTCTTTTAATTTTTTTATGGTGATTAAAACGACATACTATACAAATGATACTACATTTGACCCCCTTGTGAACTGTGGAAGAACACAGAGCATTCAGGTGACTGTGATTTAGTTTTGAATACCTTTCATCTTTATAGGGCCTTAGGGTGCAGGGGGCCAGAAAGTCTATTGTTACCTCCTCTTGATCAGTTTATTTTAACCCTTCTGTTCCCCCCTGACCAGTGGTGTCACTAGGCCTCTTTTAGGCCTCTAAAATGTTTTCAAGCCCCCCTAAATAATTTTGGTGTCAAAATTTTTTTTTTTTTTTTTTTTTTTTTTTTTTTTTTTTTTTACAAAAAATTCAATATAATGTGGCCAGAATATGAGTCTAAATAAATAACCATATATTATTTCATTATTAACTCAAATATATGATCATAAATATGTCAGTTTTCTTTTTCTTTACAGTGTAAGGTAGAGATCCTCTTTGGTGCGTCGTTATCAAATCCATTCCACTTGTTCATATAGAGTACTCCCTCACCACATGACATCCAGTCCATGTTTTCCCTACAAACTTTGTTATCCGATCCATTCCACT
>NC_051445.1:31366359-31369915 GCF_001649575.2 Kryptolebias marmoratus
TAACTGAGAGATTTTATATAATATATAAAGTCACAGTTAGACTTCATAACTGGGTATACACCAGCACCAAACATTATAGTGTACATTAGCTGGCATTTAATACAGTATAGTAATATTCAATTCACAAAATAATAAAAAAATAATATGTTCATTTTTCTTGTTAAAACTGTAAACATATTTCCTGTTTGTTGATTCTCTGAATAAAAATATAATTGGTTGTTAAAACGTTTACACAGTAAGGTATCTGTTAAATGTGTCCAAAAATGTGGAAGAGCAACTCAGGTTTTGTTAGCTGTTTGAGAAATTTTGTTCTCGCCCACTACGTTTGCTCACATCCTGTGCATCTCCTGGGGGCTAAGCCCCCCTTGTCCTTAAAACCTAGTGACACCCCTGCCCCTGACCCCTACTCATCCTACAAATGGTATAAGCAGGAGGAGCTATCTGTGATGCTTCAGAGTCACCTTAGCTCAGTGATTCTCAGCTTAAATAAATTATCCTAAGACAAAACTCTTTGTTGTCCTCTTTGTTAAAATTCCACAACACTGTGCTGACTCCTGGCAGTATAACCTAGCTCTTGGGGAAAGAGATGTTTGGGTTTTTCTCCTGAACCTGTTACCTCCACAACCCGATCATGGTTGGGTGGTTTTACACACACCTTAACAGAGGCATTGTTAAGATGCATATATGCCAAATATATTCTTTTATATATTTTAATGACAGAAAAATATGAATGTTGTTACTTTAACAGAGAGAGATCATGAATTGATTTCTTTATATTTCATTGTGCAGCTCTAAGCATTTTCAATTTAAAAATGAATCTTAGAGAGTGAAAAAGAAGACGCTCTCTCTCTCTCTCTTTCATCTATGTGTGTCATTTGTATTCAGTTGAAAGCTCTGTTAGTTCATATTAAGTTTTACCCAGCTATTTTAATGCAAAAAATATTTCGATCGATCTTGGTTTACCCAGATCACATGGAGTAGATGCCAACAGAATGTTTATTTTACATGCATTCTGTGCCAAACAACAGCAAACCCAGGAAGCTTTCAGCTTAAACAACCAAACAGTGATCAATTAAAGTTTATTGCAATTAGAATGACATACGTATATATGGCTTGTGAGCTCTGCTGATCAGGATCACCTCCCTGGAAAGTTGGGAGTAAAAACTCAGTTTGACACTTCACATTTTTTTGCAAAGTCCAGTTTTGAGAATTTGTTCATATTTGATTAGTCATAAACCATAAACAGACAATGCAGTCTGCCTCACTTTCTGAAGCTAATGGGTTGGTCTAAAGATACTCAAACAAATAAATATAACCAAGCAGCTTGGAATAATGGTCAAGATTATTTGAAGTAAAATACAGAAACATTAAGGTCTTTGTCTTTATATCTTTCATTCTTTATTTTTATGAACACTTTTATGTTATGTAATATGCCTAGGTAGTGTAGATCTAATTCTATTGACATATACACATTTTTTCTCATCCATGACTGTAGTTCACACTAACATATATGCCTTGACCTTAATACTTTAGGTTGTAAATCTGAATATGATCACTTGTGAAAAAAAACCCCTTACAGTGGTAGAAACTCAAACACCTGCTGACAGTACTTGAAAATACAAGCAAACAAAAGTTTAACAACTTTGCTGATGTTCTGGCAAAATGTAAGTTTAATTTTTTAATCCCACAGACATCAAAAAGGATGGAATATACCATCAAAACTTCATGTAGTAACAAACCGATTAGTTTTTTTTTCTTTGATTGATAATATTATTGTAGCCAAAGCCTCTTACAATAAAGTAGTTTAAAGTGCTAAAATATTTCTTTCTTCATTGTGTAATCAGTGGGCTTGATTTGTTCTGTACTTTAAGGGGGGGCACTACCTGGTACTCCCCCCATGCCTGCAGGGCTCTCCGCCCCACACATCAAGACCCTACTGATGAGTTGTGTTGCATCTGCGGGGTTTTAATGTCTTCGATGTTTTTCTCTTTCTTACTGTTTATTCAATGTCACATGCTGTTTTTATTTTGTTTTTTAATTATGTAAAGCACCTTGAAATGCCTTGCTGCTGAAACGTGCTATACAAATAAAATTTGATTGATTGATTGATCTGCTGGGGGGAAGGGGATGGGCACCAAGGGACACGAGGGAGACCCACCAAAAACCTTTCAAAACTGAAGCACAATTTCTTCAATGCACTGTATATCAACTGGCTCAATTTGTCTCAAATTCAGTTTTAGAAAGGCAGGGGGTTATTTTAGGTCACAGACATTAGCAAAGGATGAAGTTGGATCCATCACCCAACCATACTGCATGAGAATCTTGTGACTAAGAAAGTCACGCTTTCTTCATCACAAGACACTCATGCGGCACTCATTTTGCAGAAAAAACCATCTCAGAGGTTAATGACCTGTGTTCTATAGACATGACACGCTGCTCTAAAGGCATGGACCTACTCGGTATACAAATATTAACCCTCCTAAAGCCCTCGCAAAAGAGACGGAGAGATGAAGAGAGGTAGAGAGGCCCTTGTAACTTCAGGTCAATTTGACCCAAAGGCCACACCTTCAAGTGACCCTGTAGCCGATGTTACTCAACTCTCTTTATTATTGTATTATAAACTTTTGAAAATGAAATAAATTTTTTATATTTTTATTTTTTATTATTGTATTTAAAGTTTTGTACAAGTCCTTTTTTAAATAAACAGCTGATAGAACTTAGAAGGTATCAGTAAAACAACGGTGACTACAATCCCATCTAAAATCTGTTTATTTTCATTTAACAGGAGGTTAGAAGCTGTTGAAGGCTCACCAGGCTGAACGCTCTGAAAGTGAACACTCAACAATCACCAGATGTTTCCAGCTGTGCACCCTGAGTTAAATTTTTTTATATGGAAAAAATGGGCTAGTCTTGGCCAATAAACTCCCGGGCTGGAAAGTTGTCTCACTCCACCCCTGGATGGATGGTCTTATTTTACATTACATATTTTTTATTTAATTTGTATTTCTCTGTAGAAATTTAATTTCACATTGAAATTTGAGTCAATTTATGTGGACTATGATTAATTTCGGTCACCAATAAAAGCATAAAACATCCAAGGGGGTAAAAAGGTTTTTATAGGCTGGTGTAAATCCTCCAGAACATGATAAATCCAAAAACGGTTAAAAAACAAAATGACTGGACTTCTGTTTTGTAGCTGAAGATGTTTCACTTCTCATCTGAAGAGCTTTCTCATTTCAAAAAGCAGAGAGTGTGGAGTTCAAGCTGTTAAAGCTGAGATGTTCTGTAAGCTAGATTCCCATGCAGATTCTCCTCACATACAGGTGCTGGTCATAAAATTAGAATATCATGAAAAAGTAGATTGATTTCAGTAATTCCATTTAAAAAGTGAAACTTGTATATTACATTCATACATTACATACAAACTCATATATTTCAAATGTTTATTTCGTTTAATTTTGATGATTACAAATGACAACAAATGAAAATCTCAAATTCATCATATCAGAAAATTAGAATCTTGTGAAAAGGTTCAAAATTGATGGCACCTGGTACC
>NC_051445.1:31371077-31394262 GCF_001649575.2 Kryptolebias marmoratus
CATTTGAAATATATGAGTTTGTATGTAATGTATGAATATAATATACAAGTTTCACTTTTTAAATGGAATTACTGAAATCAATCTACTTTTTCATGATATTCTAATTTTATGACCAGCACCTGTAGTGGCATTCTGTGACACACAAATCTGTTACTCCAATTTACTTTTGACAGTTCACATGCAGTCATATAAAAATGAAAGTCCAAGTTTTACATAAATATTTACATATTATGACCCTTATTTATTAGTTTGTGAGGACATAGTGCCCTTGATTGTTTGGCTTGTGTTGACATAATGTCCTAATTTAATAATTTGTGTCAACATTATATTGTAATTTATATAATTTTTCCCTCTTTTGAGGGTGGTGTCCCGAGGTTTAAAATTTATGACCTGTTAATGATTCATAACTTCTCCATCCTATAACGTGTACCCTCTAATCAAAATTGGCATCTGTGGTGCTCTTTCTTGGCATAAAACCATCCTGCTGCTCACAAATAGTCACCTCTTGTTGATCTCTCCCAGATCTTCATCATGTGGCTCAACTTAACACCCTGTAGATCATACAACTCTGTACATCAGCCTCGTTCTTCAAAACGGGCACCAGCACACTTCTCCTCCATTCCTCAGGCATTTTCCCAGCTCTCTTCCTTTGTCTGTCATTGTTCCTATGTTTAGAGTTGCTACCCTCAGTCCTGCACTCTTGTCTTTCTTCTTCTCCCTCTGTCTCCTGGCATGTTCTCTGCTCATGGTCCTCCTCTAACAGTAGCACAGTTTCCACCGGAACCCAGTTTGTCAATAGAACCAGTGGCAGCCTTTTTTAACCTGGGCCTTGACAAATGGTGTTGCCTGGACAAACTCACATGTTAGTTTTGGCAAAAGTGTTTTACACTTGCAAATTGTGTTGACATAATGTCCTTATTTTTTGTTTGTGGTCCGAAATATTTAGTTTTTACCAATGTATTGTCCTTACTTTAGTTTGTCCTAACAAATTGTCCTGATCTATTTAGTTTGTTGACAATGTCCTTATTCACAAATTTGTTTGTGTTGATGTACTACAATGTCCTTGTTTTTTTCTGTAAAAACAATGTCTTTGTTTCCGTTGACATGTTCTTGTTTACAAATTGGTTACTGTTGACATAATGTTCCTATTCATTTGTCTGCGTTGGTGTAAGGGAGAGACGTCTCAGGTGGCTCGGCGCAGAGGCTGAGCGGACTGAGAATGCCGCTCAGAACAGATCCATGCGGAAGCAGCGGCAGCAGCAACTAAAACAGCCTTCCGTTTTCACCTGTACCAAGTGCTCAGGGACTGCACAGCCATTCTCGGCGGTGCAGGTACACTCTTGAGAAGCTACACCATCGTCTCCCGAGACAGACGGATGCCGAAGAATGTCCTTAATTACAATTTGTTTGTGTTTACAAGATGTTGTTTGTTTGTGTTTACAGATGATCTTATTTATATAGGATTTTACCTGATTGCATAATTCAGCCAATTACAGATGAGGGGCATTGTTATTTTGTGGGTGAGAAGCTAAAAAGCTTGGGAAACAGACCAAAACTTTAATTTTTTTAAATCCTCTCACTGAAAAATGAGTCGTCTATTAAGTGAAATGACAAAAAAATGAATACGTTTCCACGGACATTTTAATTTTTCTATAAAGTTTTAGATACATATTGTTCATGTTTTGCTTCTTTCATTTTTTAAGAGAAACTGGGCCTTTAGGACACTTTAAACTGGCACCAATGATTCTGTTTAGCTTTGAAAAACTAAACTATTACATATTTGCAAAAAATAACTTAAAGTAAAATTAACATCAGTCAATACATTCCTAATAAAGATTAAAAGCCTCCTAATGTGAAATGGGCATTAATTGAAGGAATGTGTACTGTTTGCTGCCTTTCATGTTTTAGACTAAGATCTTATGCTGAAAAATAATGAAGTTGTAGACATTTTGGTCAATCTTTGTAAATGACATTTGTGATCTTGTGAGATCTGTTAGGGATCAGAGTGTGTGTACTAACACACCAAACTTCAATATCTAACAATATCTCAAAATTTACTTAATTACAACCATTTTTGTGCTGGCTTAAGTCAATTTGCTGTGGAGACCATCTTGACTTGGGTTTACGCCAAAAGTTTATAAATTTTAGATGTACATCCAGTGATTACTTTGAGTTTCACTAAAATTTGTCCAATGATTCATGAGATATTTTGCAAACACTACAAACAAACAAACACACACATATGGGCAAAAACCTAATTGCTGCTGGGGGATAATTACAGATTCCAGAGGAAAAGCTTCACTTAAGTGCTGCAGATTTCTTTTTAAACTAAGCAACATCTAAAACAAATAATTTCTGTATTCCAATCACAAAATGAATGCTTCAATCACTGTCCCACTATCGGAGTATAAATGTGGCGTAGTAGATTTAAAAGGATCAGTGAGAGGATTCATTGGGACATTTGGGTTTAAAACAAATGGGACTACCATAAATCTGAGATTAAAGGACAAAGAAATCCTGTTATGATAAAAAAAAATTAATAATTCTAAGGTGTGTAAGGGATGATTCTGTATGTTATTTAAATGTTGCTGTGTTTAAAACTAAGGTATCCATGACTTAATACAATAAATTGGAATAAATAATTGAAAACACCTAAGTTCACTGGTTATAATCACTTCACATCTAAACATTCTAAACCTACCTCACACCAGCTTTTATGAAACACTTTTATTACTTTTCACTGATTCATTGTAGTTTGTTCTCCAAAATCAGAAAGATGACAGCTGAGTGTCTCAAATGCATTTATTAGAAAAAATTACAGTAAAGAAAAAATATAAGGACTAGAGAGTGACAGTAGTTTATAGTTCTGGCTGAAGGTTTATGATATACAATGATGAATAAAGACAATTTCCACATGCCATCTTTAGTGGTAAAATCAAATATAATGCTGAATCATAGCTGAATACATTTTCCCGGCAGGTCTCAGTGAACGTCTAGGAGTTCTTCTGCAGCACCTTCATGGTCACCTGAAAAAGAAAAAAAAGACAGTAACTCTGCAGGCACAAAGTATGTGTGTTTTTTTGCTTGGGTTGTCAGCTACTGATTGGTAATACTGAGCTGTTTATTAGTTACCAAGCTGACAATGATTGTTGGACATATTGTGTCACCACCTGTTGTAATTGCAGTCTTTTGTTGCTCTGAGCTGTCTTCATGTTGTGCTGTTAACTTATCTCTATATGTATGGATCCGTTTGGAAGTGGAACATATATGTTCTACTTTTTTCATACTATATTTAAGAGTGCTGCTGTTTTGGCTCTGATCAATGGGTTTCTGGTTGTTCCATCCTGACCTGCCTAGATTTTTAAATGTATAGTTACTCCAATTGTTGGACATTATTTCACACAGAACAGACTTAATCTTACAAAGTGAAATAACAAATTAAAGACTTAATATTCTTTAAAGGAAAACATATCACATTTCAGAATTTTTCCAAAAAGTTTTAAAGACAGAACAATTAGACTTTTATTCTGTAGTTGAAGATGTTTCACTTCCCATTTGGGAAACTTTATCAATTCAAAACTGGAGTGTGTGAAATTCTCTTTGGGCAGCTACATTCACATGTAAGTTAATCTCACTCCCCTCCCACTTGAGGGTCATTAGGGTCTTTGTTGTCACCAGGTGACTCTGAACCCATCCAAGAACAGATGTTCAGAACAAATCAATGTGTGGCTGTGTCATAACGTCCTCCAGCTGAACAGAAACAAAACTGCAGTAATTATCTTTGGACCTAAAGAGGAACAATCAAGCATCAGCGCGCAGCTTCAGTTATTCCAGCTAGAAACTAGTGATCAGGCCTGATATCTGGGTGTGGTGATGGACTCACACCTGAACCTTCAGAGCCACATAAAGACAGTTACAAAGACGACCTTCTATCACCTGAAGAACATCTCCAGGATTAAAGGACTAATGTCCCAGCAAGATCTGGAGAAACTCATCAACACATTCATCTTTAGTTGCATTGATTACTGCAACAGTGTCTTCACAGGTCTGCCTAAAAAAATCAGACAGCTGCAGCTGCTGCTGGTGTTCTCACTAAAACCAGGAAGTTACAGAACATCACCCCAGTTCTAAAACCCTTACACTGAGTCCCTGTAGCTCAGAGAATAGACTTTAAAATACTTCTGTTAGTTTATAAATCACTGAACGGTCTAGCACCACAATACATTAAAGATCTGCTGTTGTTGGATCAACCCTCCAAACCACGCAGGTCTTCTGGTTCTGGTCTACTCTGCATCCCCAGAACCAGAACCAAATATGGAGAAGCAGCTTTCAGCTTCTATGCACCATCAATCTGCAACAAACTTCCAGAAAGCTGCAAAACAGCCGAAACACTGAGTTCCTTTAAATCACGGCTAAAACCCACCTGTTTAGAGTTCCTTTTGAACCATAATACCTGGATGTGTACTGCTGTCTCATTTGGTGACTGTATGTTATTGTTTTTATGACTTTTTAATTGAGTGTTTTTATGATGTAAAGCACTTTGAACTGCCTTGGGCTGTACAAATAAACTTGACTTGCCTCATCTAACAGGGAATCAGAGACAATTGTAGGAAGGATGGTGTGAATTTTCTCTCTAATTAAAATAATTTTATTCATAAAGAATCCCATGAAGTCATCACTGCTTAGAGTTATAGAGATACATGGTTCAAGAGAGATATGACTTCATTAGTCTAGCTACAGTTCTAAACAGAAACATGGGGTTGTTCTTATGTCCCACAGGCCAAGAAGGCCCGATAGGACTCCTCCAGCCTGACAGCATCCCTCACCGCCGGTGTCCACCAGTGGGTTCAAGGGTTGCCGCCACGACAGGCACCAACCACCCTGCGACCACAGCTCCGATAAGCCGCCTCAACAATGGAGGCACAGAACATGGCCCACTCGGGCTCAATGTCCCCCGCCTCCCTCGGAACATGTGCCAGGTGCCAGTCATCAGATACCCTGCTGGTATAACAGCCTGGCCAAAGGAGGAGATAGAAGCCACAGGCATCAAGATTCAAAAACTTGGGTTGAGAGTATAGTTTTTGAAAATATGTTTCAAAGCTTTTTAGTGTATTTTAAAATGCACAGTGTAGTAATTTAGGTATTGGGTTTTTTTAATTTTATGGATTGAATTCTCCACTTGTTGCTTTTTCAGACTAAAAGCTAACAATTTACTGGCCTTCCCTTCTTCCTCATAGTACATTTGCTTTGTAAATATTAACTTTTTTGTATGTTTCTTGTACAGATCTCTTATTTCATTCTTTTTCTTCCTTATCATTTAATTTCGTTGTTATTTGTGTCTTTATGTTTGTGTTCCAACTGCTTCAATTCTGCTTGCAGCTTATCTAGCTCACTTAGCCTAGCTCTTCTTACACTGTATCAATTATCCCACTCCTCAACACTGCTTTACATGCATCCCACAATGTCAGAAGTGTAATCTGTGTTCTTACTTGTATGCTAATGCCTAGATTTTAAATCATTTCAATAGTTGTGCTTGGGTACGTTGCTGTCAGGTGATCACAGGAGTAATACTATAATAGCTTGTAGTTTCAATTAATAAGTGCAGGAAACATTGTAGCAGTGACAGGAGCTCCCTCATTAGCAGAGCTCCACCCCATCAGCCGAGTAAGAGTTAAAGGGTAAGAACCGTGATGTCACACCAAAGCTGAGAAAAGCACTGTAAGCATCACAAAATGTTACAGGGTAGTGGCCTGTTGGAACTTCATTTAGTGATAAAAAATACACATTTGTTTCTCTTTTGGACATCTGGCAGCAACGAGATCTAAACATGGGGTTAACTAATTTTTATGCTCAGGGTGACAGGAAGAGCTTGGTTTTGCGGACATGCTTTTTTTTGGAAGAAAAAGTGGTCATATTTTAGGGTGGAGGCAAAAAAGCGACAAACTGGCCACTGCCAGAGCATGTCAGCCACAGGTGGGGGTAAGGGTGTACCTGAACTGACACCTTTTGAAAGGTTGGCCTCTTATTTGACTTAAACAAATAAGCTTGTTGCATTATGTCAGAAAAAGGAGGGAGATACTGATTTGGCTGAGACCACAGATGGGCCAGGGAAAGCTCAGTTTAATTTATATTATGTGTAAATCACAGATAAAAGAACAGTGGGATATGTTGTCTTCGTGTTCTCGGGTTCTCTTGAGTCTGCAGGTGGCAAAGAGAGTCAGGGCGAGGGGGCAATGGGCACAGAGGGTCCGGCTGTACCCAGCACCAGTGCACTCCAAGCGTATGGTGCTCCTCCTCCCCCAGACGCATACAAGTACCACCACCGGCATTTTAGGAGGCCGATGGCATGCTCCACAGTTGAGCGCGCATGGGTGTGAGAGAGGTATTATAGTGCGCCTCTTCTGCGCTCTGGGGGGGTATCAACTGTCCCCTCGTGTGTTAATCTGTGGGACACATCACCCTGGTGATCATCCAGGGAGAGGAATGTGATGGGGAGAAAACTTAGCATAAATAATCCTGCTGTTTTGAAAGCTCATGATAAAATCGGATTTAAGATTAATGTTTGATTATGGAGTGAAATTAAATATCTGAGGGGAATTTTTAAAATTCAACCTTAAACATTTTTATTCAGACAGGCTTTCAATGCCTAGTGGCACTAGCATTTTTTTCCATTCTGTGAATCTCTTACTTTGTTGTTTGTTTGTATTATTCTTAATGCACTTTGAACTGCCTTGTTGCTGAAAAGTGCTATATAAATAAATACATTTGACTTGACGGCTGTTTTCACTTTTGTACTGTGAAGCACTTTGATCACCTTTTAAAACACAAAAGAATAAACGTAATAATATAATACATCCAATAGAAAAGTGGTGCATATACAGTAGGTTGTATATAGGGCTAATACACATAATTATATTTAAGTTTTGCATTTCTTTTAGTCACATAAAGAAAATCATTTTGTTTTGAATATGAACAGATGTGGTATTTTGAATGCTATTGTATTTTTTATGTGATGCACATTGGAATTTTTATCTGTCAAAGGTGCTATATAAGTAAACTTTACTTACTATATTATCGCAGTCAGGGTGAAATAAGTGCAACAGAACAATGATGCGTCCCTTCACAAAACCTCCCTCCACATGAGGCTTCAGTTTTTTTCAGCCACAAAGTTTGTCTCTGTCTCTCTGTGTTCTAGTAAGGGCTGGTGATCACAACTGAAGGGGTTGAACTACCTAAAGGAAACAATGCAGAAGTCCAGGACAGCAACAAATACCTCAGAGTCCCACAGGCAAATGGTTACCACAATGAGGTTTCAAGGAAGTCAGCCACAATTAAGTACCTACAAAGACTACTCTTTATACCTACAAAGAGTAAGACAGGTCCTGAGGAGCCAGCTAAGAACAAAGTCAACATGTATACACTACCAGCCATCAGATACCCGCTGGTATAATAGCCTGGACGAAGGAGGAGATAGAAGCCACTGATATCAGGACACAAAAGCTCCTTACAATGCACGGAGAGTTTCGCCTCGAGTCCAGCACCTGAGACTGTACACTAACAGAAAGGATGGAGGGAGAGGACTAGTGAGCATCAGAGCCACTTTACAGGAAGATATTAAACAGGAAATAATTAAGATCCTGGAGTACATGAGGAGGAAAGTTTCCAATAATGAGTGAATGTCTCATACAACAGAAAACCAATGTGAAAGAGGAGTAACAAGAGAACCATCATGAAAAGATAAGCCCATGCACAGTATGTACAACCAGCAGATTGAGGGAGGCTGATATCAACAAATCCTACCAGTGGCTAGAGAGGGCTGGTCTGAAGGGCAGGACAGAGGCACTAATCATTGCAGCACAAGAGCATTAGAGGCTAAGACAGGACTCAATGGCTGATATGGTATTCAGGAACATCTGTGCAGAGTACAGGCTGGAGTTTTGTAGTCAAATTTGGAGACTCCACCAAGGGTAGTGGAGATTGTCAGGGGTAAGATACTGTGGGACTTCCAGAACTAGACTGACCAGGGGATGGCTAACCAAACAAAATATTGTGGTGGTCGAAGGAGGAGCACAAGAAGAAATACCAAGGTCTGAAAGAGAAAAAAGTAAAGTTGTGGGGAGTCAAACCCACAGTGGTGCCAGTGGTCATCGGAGCACTGTGTGTTGTGACTCCCAAATTGGCTCCAACAGATCCCAGGAACAACCTCAAATTTCTGTCCTAAAGAGTGCAGTCGTAGGAACAACTATGACACTGCACAGAACCCTGAAGCTCCCAGGCCTCTGGTAGAGGACCCCAAGGGAGAATTGGAACCACCCATGTGGAAAGATAGGGCGAGCTGGGTGTTTGTTTTTATTTACACACACGTATACACTAACATATCACTATTATGTATATTAGTTATGAACCTTCTCTCAGTCATCCATATATTTTATAAATCTTTAAAACTTGTATTTACCGTTTTAACTTCTGTGTAGATGTCAAGGCCATACTCTCCCAGCTCTCTGCCATTCCCTGAAGCCTTGTACCCCCCGAAGGGAGCCTGAGCCGAAAACACATCATAGCAGTTTATCCTGCAAAGCAAGAAACAAATGCACACAGAAAGATGACTTATAAACTCAAATGTTAATGTGAATGAATCCCTGTTTGCCTCTAAAAAACTATCAATGGGAGTACATATTGATTACTAGAGGGAGAGCTGAATAAGGAGGCAAATGTAAAGAAATAAAAATTTTCAATGAAATTTCCAAAAAAAAAAAAAACGTCTGGTTCTGTGCTTAGGACTCGTCTGGAAAGCTGATTGAGAAAAATACGGCCTCAGGTGAAGGGTCAGACCAAGAGCAATTCCAAAAACCTTGATGGATAAACATGAATCAGAATACCTCGCCTGAAAAAGGGAAACCAGAGCACCCCCCTGGAGCCAGGCCTGGTGGTTACCCTCCTCATGTAATTGTTCCAACAATTATCCTTTATCAGTGATTGGGATTAATAAAAATGACCCAAAAGAGAAACTCAAGTTATTTTCGTGCATCGATTTATTTTCAACATTTTACATTAACATACTGCCATACTGATCAGTCATCATCAGCTTCGCCCCGCCTGGAAGAACGAGCTGTCTGTGAGTGTTTGGGACAGAGGAGAGGCCCACTGCAGCACCCGCTGCTCTTTGCTTTTTTAAAAATAAATAGTCACTAGATGGATCTGATAACTCACTAAATATACAAACACAGTCTCTAAATTGGCAACAGTGCTTGCATCTGGGCACACTATACATCTGAAAGCATGACCTGCCCTGCTCTGCCCTGATTGGATAAAACTTTGGCTCTGGCTCACTTTATTTGTTGAGAGCAGTCAGTTTAATCCCTGTATTATAAATTAGATTGGATGGTTTTAACAGAACAACAACAACTAAAAAAAGTGTTTTTTTCCTTCTCATTTTTACAGTTGACGGAAATCTCTCCTTTGAAATGACGGAAATCCATCGAGGGCGATAGAGAACTTAAATCCCTAAACTGTTTTTATGGCTTTCATCAATCAACTTGGTCATAAAGAACAATTCAATGATGGCCAGATGTTATAGCTGTCCTTCTTGACCAGAGGTAGGCAATCCTGGTCCTCAGGGTCACCATCCTGCAGGTTTTACTTGTTTCTCTGCTCCAGCACACCTGATTTGAATCAATGGGTGATTAACAGGCTTCTGCAGAACATGAAGAGGGGATATAACCACTGAATCAGGTGTTGAGGCAGTGTGGGGTGCGCCCCCTAGGGGGGACACAGTGCCATTGCAGGAGGGGCACGAGAAGTGGTATGGATGAATGAAAAAATAAAAATAAAAATAACTGCCTGACTAAGCATAGTGGACAGGTTTTTAACCCCATTTTGCACAGAGACTTTTTTCAAATGTATTGATGATAGCAAAGTTGAATATTGTTACAAATAAAAAAAAAGAAATATGTTTGAAATAACACTGACAGCAAAGAATCCTCTTCTACAGTATAGAACTAAAAAAAAACAGTTACACAAAAGTGTTTCACTGTAAAGATGGTTTGTAGTTTTATTGCAACCTGAAGTGTTTCACTAAATTTCAGTGGAGTTTGAATACTTTTTTCACTGTAATCCATAGGGGGGCCAGAAGAAAATCTTTGGGAACCACTGTGTTGAGGGAACATGTCCCAATGCTGACCGGCCAAGGCACATTTCCTCCCAGTTACCATAGCCACAAAGAGCATGTCTCTGTGGTCTTTTTAAGTCCATTTGTTCCTACGTTTTGCTGGAACAGTTGTAAAGACAACTATTTTCTAACAGCCTCAGCCAGCTGCTTCTCAGCAGAGCAGTAGAAGCAAATTAACTCCATTAAAGATCACTGGCTTTTCTGCATAAACATGCCCACACTTTCTGATCAATAAAGCAACACTTGGCGCAGACACATGTGGTAAAAAGTTTGGCACGGCCCTGTGTCACAAAGTGGCGGATGAAGCTCCTATGAAAATAAAACTGACGCAATTTCATCATGCGTCCACATGAACGAGAGCAGACTTTGTGACTTCCCTTGGAGTATGGAAAGGCCTTTACACTACAGCCCCCACCCCCCATTCTCACAACACATTCTTCCCAGTCTGTCCCTTTTTTGGCCTACAGTTTGTTTGTTTTTTTTAATCTACACATACAGGGGAAATGTAGACATTGAACAAAATCTTCCTACTGACAACCTCTCCACAAATCCTCAGAACTTGCATAGAAAAATATTTTTTTCTTCACAGTCAGTCTTTCTGTCTTTTTGCTACACATACGTTCCTCCCTCTCCCCCCCTCACACACACCTTCACGCACCGATTCACAAAAAGTCCTGATGGTTGAAGGTCACACAAACAGGTTACTATTACAACAATGTGGTCAGCCTACTCTGATTCTAGATTCAGTCTGGATTCAATATAGATTATTATGCAATTAGGATTCTGTTTTTTGAGATATCCTTTTTGTAGAGCAAATCTGTTCTGGCACACGTAGGCAGACATCTTCTCTACATGGTATGCCTGATATGCCATAACAGGACAAATATACATATAACCAGAACACTTACCAAACTGTGCCAGCACGGAGCCCATTGGACACATAGTTGGCTTTATCAATGTCCTTTGTAAAAACAGCAGCTGCTAGTCCATATTTAGTATCATTAGCTCTTGTTATTACTTCCTCCAGGGATGTAAACTTTAAGATCTGCATCACTGGACCAAAGATCTGGGAGAAAACAGGCAAAACATCACAGAAATAACATCATGAATCAGATATACTTAATACCTACAAGACTAATTTTTCCAAATGTTAATCAAGTGTGTGAAAGTTTGTTTGTACTTTTAAATAACCTAGACAACAATACCAACATAAAATAAACCAATAGATACAGATGTTTCAATCCTGCAAAAACAGTGGAAAACATGAAAAGCTGTAGGAAAATTAAAGCAGGACAGGAGCAGACAACATGATGATAGTTAAGGAATGGCATCTGGACAAAATCCGACTGCTAACAATTCAATCAGTTTCAGAAATAAATTCAAAGTAATGTGACCAAAGATGTTTTATTTTTTACTAATCATGAGAGATTGAGTGAGAGCTTCCCTGACTCTGTATAGGATCATACATTTTATAAAATAGAGTTCTATGCACATTATTCTTCAGTAAAAGCAACAACAAACCGTACAAAATTAAAAAATAAGCTGGAGCTCACTAATCAATTTTCAGCTTTAATATGCAAACAGACTAATGTTTTGACACAATTAGTGTCTTCATCAGAGTCCAAGTGAAACAGAACTGAAGCAGGTAATTCAAACAGATATCAAACAAGTCTTTAAAAGTTATTGGATAAAAAAGTCAAAGTACAAGCCTATATAAGGGTGGGGCTGTCCATGGAGTCCATCCACTACACTTCCAGAACTTACAAATCACTTAAAATAAACAAGACTGTGCAAGCATAATAAAAACATTATACCGTTCATCTACTGATGCACAGAGACCTAAAAAATGAAACATCCATAGGACACAGTCATCTTGACAAGCACTGAATATAAATGCAGACATTACAAAAAAGTTCATTTCTTAATAATACCAAATGGTTCAACTTTGTTAAGAGTATGGATCCAGTAGGTCTCTCTACGGAGCAATAAATTAATAATGACCTCTGGAGAAGGATGAGATTTTCTTTTAATCACCCAGAACCTCAACAATTCTGCAGAGCTATGGTTAGCCAGTACATAATGCTCTGCCACTGCTTAATCAATATTTTGAGTACACATCACAGTCTTGTGCTCAGAAATCCTAGTCTTTAAAGCCCTCTTTTTTTGTCCCACAAAGACCAAACCACAAGACATTTCAACATGTACACAATGTGTGTCGCTTCAGTGTATGAAAGACTGAATCAAGTATTTCTCAACTGTCATATTTTCTGTAATGTTTGGACATCTCTGTATCTATATTCAATTGTCAAGACGGCTGTTTCTTTTGGATGTTGCAACCTTTTGACTTTGTTTAAGTTCTGTGTCACTTCGACTCTGATGAAGACACTAGTTGCATCAAAATGTTAGTCTGTTTGCACATTAAGGCTGGAAATTGATCAGTGAGTTCCAGCTTCTTTATTTTTTAAAGTCACATTTTCTAACAAAACTGAAAGAGGTCAGCTTAACAACTGTCCATGAAACCTTGTTTAAACTGATATAAATGTTACTGCACAAACCTAACTTACAGAGAAGGCAGGAGATGCTCTAACTTTACTCCTAAAACTTCCTTAAAGCTGCTGCCTCCACTCCAGGAAGGGGTTGCAGGGCATTGCAGCAGCTTTGCACAATCAGCCTTCAACTTTTTGTTTGTTTCCAGTGAAATGCTCATGTACTGTTGAATGTCTCTGTTTGTTGTTGGCAAATAATAGAGACAATACTCCCCCCTAATGTTCTGGTCGTGCATTCAGTTACGAAAGAAAACATTGATATGGTTCAATATGCTGAGCCAGCAATTATTAGCTCTGTATACAACACAACATGTGTTACCTTGTAACAAGTCCAAATGTTATTTTGTATTGTACCCTGAGATAACATTTGTTTTAATTCAAAACTAAATAGAATTGATGTGCTCCCTACCTCTTCCCTGGCAATGGTCATGTTGTCCTGGACATCTCCAAAAACAGTAGGCTGAATGAAGTATCCTTTATCTGCAGCCACTCCTCCTCCACACATCAGCTTGGCACCTTCTCTCTTTCCAGTGGTGATGTAGCCCAGAATTTTGTTGAACTGCTCTTGATCCACCTCACAGGTTATCACAAAGAAATGAAAGAAATGTCAAATATATGTTGGCGAGAATGACAAATATCTGTGATTAAAAGTAAATTTGGGCAATGAAGGTGATTAGGAAAAACAAAAAAATAAAAAAAATTAAGTAATGCAATGTAAGTTTGGTGTAATGTGTATTTTAAGCGATACCTGAGGGCCCTGCTCAGTCTTCAAGTCAAATGGGTTTCCCACCACTCTTCTCTTAGCACGCTCTACACTGCGCTCAACAAACTCATCGTAGATGTCTGAGTGAACGTATGTTCGAGAGCCAGCACAGCAGCACTGACCCTGGTTGAAAAACAGGGCAAAGTGGGACTGCTCCACAGCATCTTCCACTAAACAAACCAACAAACAAACAGCATTACAGATGCACGGATAGCTCAACATTTTCCTGAAATCAAACAATTCTAAGCTTGACCATTTTCATTTACTGTGTTGTTCCAACTCTGTAGAGGAACCAGCTAAAAGTCAATTTTATTTAACTGATGTCAAGTCAAAGTCAAATTTATTTATATAGCACTTTTTCAGCAACAAGGCGATTCAAAGTGCTTTACAACATGTGAACACAAAAACACAGTCATAAAACACACAACAATATCTAAAATACAAGCTAAATTAATCTAAATGGAATCACAAAACTAAAAATATATAGAACACAAAACACTAAATAAGACAAGAGTTCAGAAAAGCTAATAGACACAAAACTAAACTAAAGGTACAGGAAGGATAACTAAGAGTACCGAAGACAAGCTAAGAGTTAAATACATTTTAATAAAAGGCCAACTAAAGTTGTCAGTGTAAAAGAAAAAATAAAGGAGGGAGGGAGCAACATAGACAGAGATATGAGAGAGGATGTCAGTGAAGACATCGAGAATAAGGTGAGGAACGCCTACAAATACTGTCCCAGATAGGCCTCTGTCTGCCATAGTTCTGAAAGTTTTATCAGCCGGCCTTGGGAGGGGATCCAGCACAGATCCACAGGTGTCCTGGAGTAGGGCCTGATGGGCAGAGAGCGTCAAGTTTACATAACATCCAGGAGAATTTAAGCTAGCCAGCCTTCCAAGGCCGACTCAGTGGAGCCAGATTCAGATATCAGAATTGTGTTTAGGTCAGACCGATACTGTTAATTTCAAGCCAGCCTTCAGAGTCTTACTGGTACATCTCAATGGTGAATCCAAAGCGCCAAATTAAAGTGGTCACTTCTGCCGGGCCAAGTCAGAAAACTCCCCAAGGTTGATTCCATTCGGCCAGCGAGTTCTAAGGTCCATTTGCCTCTGTTCGCAAACCTGAGTCTGAGTGTTTACTGCTCGGCACATTCCTTCACACAGAGCAGGCAGCCTTGGCCCAAACAGCTGCCTGCGTCTTCAGAGTTTCACGAAACACCAGAAAACTGATAAGCCCAAAAAGCAGAAATCCTGTTAAAAGTCCAATTATGGATTTGTCTTCAATAGCCTCGACTGACATTACAAAAAAAAAAAAACAACAAAAAAAAAAAACCACACACAATCTTGCGCTTGCTCCAGGAATCCAAGGGGAAAGAGGGTTCTCCTGTGTCCAGTCTTCTCGTCGAGAAAAGACCAGCTGGCCAGATCCATAATAATTTTATTTAGAAATTATGCAAAGAGAGGCTCCAAAGAAAGAAAGGCAATTAAAAAGCTGATTGGGGAGGAAGAAGAAAAACGCGTCCGCCTTCACAGAGAGCAGAAAAAAGAAACTGTTCTAAACTAAATTGTGTATGTATTGGCGAATGTACAGAGGGTGGATGGATGTGTGCATATGTATCCATCCCCTCTGAGTCAATACTTTGTAGCACCAACTTTGGCTCCAGTTCCAGCTGCAACTCTTTTGGGATCTGTCTCTACCAGCTTTGCACATTTAGACACAAGACAGACGGACAGACAGACACACACACACACACATATTATAACTCAGCCTTTCAGTGAAGGGTGATAATGATTAGGCTTGTTAATTCTCATCGAGTTTGAGAATTAGCAAGCCTAGAGGTTTTGACATTCAAAGGACCGTCTGTTTGTACTCAACTCATCTTCAGTATCACACCAACAAAGCAGTCCAGGTTTTACTGATCTTTTGCCCCTTTTTATTTATTTCTTTTTTACATGAAATCATATTAGAATGTTTGTTGGAAATTACTGTACGTGTATGTGGAAAACACTTCCTGTTGTACATAAATAAATAAAGATACCCACTGTTGGCATCAGAGAGAATGATATTAGGACTCTTCCCTCCCAGCTCCAATGTGACTTTCTTCAGGTTACTGCTGCCAGAGGCCTGCTGGATTAGATGGCCCACCTGATGAACAGAAATACACACACCTTTATTTCACCTGAATTCAATTTGGTGGTGGTGGGAAGAATCTGCCTAAATCAAGCTGCACTGAGATTCTGTGTCTCATGCCCATTTGTGAACCAACTGCAGGAGTTGGAGAAAGTAAACAACATATAGGTTATTAATAATTACTGAAGGCCATCACAGACCTATTATTGTTCACTCAGATGTAAAATCACACTTAGCACTTTTTTTCTTGGACTTATTTGTTTCTTTAACTGAGGCAGGGAGGCCAAGCCCCAAGTGGTGCCAACTGCTCAGTCCATGCCAGCCTGACCCATTCCAGGGACGGTGGCAGGTGGCAGGATGGCAGGACAGTGGCAGGATCCCCAAAGATGCAAAGGAGGAGTGAGCTCCCCCCCAGCGGGGGCGGTCCGGGAGAATTCGAGCCAGTCAAGCATGGTCTCTGGCCCTGGACCAGAGACCTGCCAGCCCAGCCAGGAACCCAGGCACAACACAGGCCCCGCAGGCGTCCCCAGCTTCCAAACCCCCTCTGTCAACCCAGAAATAACACAGGCCTTCCTGGGTAAAAGCTGAAGGTTGGCATTTTGGGTCATTCTAAAAGCGTTTATACAAATTTTACACCAAAAGTTAAAATCTGTACCAATAGATAAGTCAACATCCCATTTACTGATAGGAAGTGAGATAATTAAATTGACTTCTGAGAGTTTTATTGAAGTTTTTGACAGTAAAAACTTTTCTAATGAGTGGTACTGCAGAAGGCAGCTACCGCCTGCGGCTTGTATGCATCGAATTCACTGACTGGAAAAACCAAACAAACAAACAAACAAAAAAAGGATTTCTGAGTGCTCACTGGCCAATCATCGGTACCAATCATAAGCAGAATCCCTGGTGCATCTCTGGTAAAAACAATAACAGAAACATAATTCTATCTTTTAAGTTTCTTAACTATGATTCACCTGGTTAAGCTGCAATGTCAACTGTAAAAGACAGATACAAACACAAATAAAAACAAACTCCAAACAGATGAATTTTGATCAGACATACATCTGTGGATCCAGTAAAGGCCACCTTGTCCACATCCATATGCTTTGCAATGGCAGCACCAGCTGTTGGCCCAAATCCAGACAAGATATTCACAACACCTTCAGGAAAACCGACCTGCAAACAGTAGCAAGAACAGAAAAACTTTAGGAATAAAACAAGCATACTTACGAATGCATATTGCCTGTCATCTTGCATGCCAAAGTTTTATACAAAGGTATTGTTTGATCAGTTAGCACCCAGAGTAGGTTAAGCGCATTATTCTCATATTACCACACCAAATTTTAGCTCAATATCTTTCAACTTACCGAATCTGAGCCATTTTTGTCTTTGCTAAGGTTGTGGCAGCCATCTTAAATCAAACTGACTCCAAAAGTTAATCAGTTGTAGATGTACATCCATCCATACTTTGAGAGTTTTATTAAAATCTGTTCAGTAATTTATGAGATATTTTGCTAATAGATATAGACACAAACATGCAAATAATTATATATTCTTGTGTCTTTCATGGACTTCATAATTGTGGAGTATTCCTATGTTAAAAATACTGTTGAAAACATTGTGTAAATTCTATAATGGGAAACTAAATGATTTGTGGTCTGATGCAATTATCTACAAGACAAAACAGCAAGAGGCAGCAGCAAAGACTTTTGAACATGGCAGAGGTGGAGGACCCAGAGGTCATGAAGCCACAGTCAGAGCCTCTCAGACAAAAGGAGAAGCTCAAAGGTAAAGACGGAGAATAAAAAACAGTCTGAGACAGACAATGAGGACTTTGTTGATGAAGAAGGTGATCCATTATTTGCTTTAGAAGAGAATCACTGAAGGTACCATATCAACAAAAACGCATTCCGTACTACAAATACCCAAAAGGACAATGGACTATACTGGACCTTTCTTGTTTGCACATTTTGTTTTGTTTCTGTTCACTTAATCCTAACACCTGTACTTCATTTGTTTGAATTTTAAAAAAAGAGAGAATCACTGGAAACAGAATTACATTTTGTCTGTGCCCCTTCCAGTCAAATAATGACAAGAGACAGACTCAGATCCATACTTTGGAGCATTTACCCGAGTGATCCTGAACAAGACAGAAAATGCCCAAAACAAGAACTGTGATGTGCCTCTCTGCCTTGTTTTGGACAAAAACTGTTTATATGAGTAGCATCAAGGGTTCATAACAATTTATTCTAACTCCTGATTGTTTTGTCTAAAAATACACCAACAGAAAATGTCAGCATTTTTATGGAAAAGGGTATATAACTTTGTTGTTTACTAAATTTGTTCATGTTTATGAATATTACTGTTTAAATTTACCTTTCAAATTGTAAAAACATTTCATTAAGTATGTTTGTGGTCTTTACAGTAAAAAAATAAGAATTTACTACTCAGATTTTGTTTTTTTGTGTGATTTTAGGTCTTGTGTTAATACCGTAGATCAAAAGTAAAAGATTACTTGAAATTCACACTTGGGAGGTTGTTCTGAAAAAAATGACTCCAAACATGGCAGGTTAAACCTTTTTAGGGTGAAATATGAGCTTTGACTGAAAACATGAACCAGAGTCATTTTTGTTTTTACTAGCCATATGTATAAAAAAAACTTCCATCTTGCCTTATTTGTTCCACATGGGTGGTTCCACTTTCACTTTAAGTTTGGGTCCTCTACCAGAGACCTGGAGCTTGAGGGTTCCACGCAGTATCTTAGCTGTTCCTAGGACTGCGCTCTCAGAGATCTCTGAGGTTGTTCCTGGGATCTGTTGGAGCCACTCTTCCAGTTTGGGGGATCTTGGTTGTTTCATCCTGTATAGTGGCTCTGATGCTCAGTAGTCCTCTGCCTCCCTCCTCTCTCTTAGCGTACAGTCTCAGGGTGCTGGACTTAAGGTGAAACCCTCCGTGCATTGTGAGGAGCTTTCGTGTCTCGATATCAGTGGCTTCTATCTCCTCCTTTGGTATCTGATGACTGGCACCACATATGTGTTGATGGTTTGGTCTTTGTTTTTACCATTCAGCTGGCTCTTCAGGACCTGCCTTACTCTCTGTAGGTACTTGGTTGTGGCTGACTTCCTTGCAGCCTCATCCTGGTTGCCATTTGTCTGTGGGATACCAAAGTACTTGTAGCTGTCCCGGACATTTGCAATGTTGCCTTCAGGTAGTTCAACCCCTTCAGTTGTAATCACCTTACCCCTCTTGAACACCATTCAGCTGCACTTATCAAGTCTGAATGACATACCAATGTTCTTGTTGTATTTCCTGGTGAGGAGGATCAGTGAGTTTATGTCTCGCTCACTTTTGGCATACAGCTTGATGTCATTCATGTAGAGGAGGTGACTGATGACTGTTCTACTTTGGAACCAGTATCCATAGCCACTCTTTGCAATCATCTGGCTGAGAGGTTTAGGCCCATGCAAAACAGCAGTGAGGACAAAGCATCACCTTGGTATATGCTACAATTTATGCTGACTTGTGCATTTGGCTTTGAATTGGCCTCTAGAGTCGTCTTCCACATTCCCACCGAGTTCTCAATGACGTCTCTCAGTGTGCTGTTGATGTTGTACAGTTTCAAGCACTCCAGTATCCATGTGTGGGGCATCAAGTCAAAAGCTTTCCTGAAGTCAATCCAGGTAGTACACAGGTTTGTGTGCACCTGAGCTACAATTCTGCTGACTAGCAGCTGGTGCTTGGCTCCTCCTGGTGTTGATGCCAATTCCCTTTTGTGCCTCGATCGTGTATTGACCCATGTGCCTATTCATCCTAGCCGCTATGATGCCTGACAGTATTGATCTGTCATAATCAATACTGTCCCATACTGTAATAATAATAATAATAATAATAATAAAGCCAATACTGTCCAGCCTTGGGTCAACCACTCAGGGTGGGTCCCTTCCATCAATAGCTGGTTCATTTATCCTGCTAGGCGTTCATTGAGAGAAGTCGGTTTCTTCAGCCAGTAAGTGTGGATCATGTCAGGCGCCGATGTATGAAGGTAAATTTGTTTCAAAACATTTGCACTTGTATTTTTGGATTCAAAGATCTGTGCATTACGATGTGAGAAGTTGTACAGCTAAATATTTACTTGTAACAAATAGTCACGTATTTGTGTAGCTTGTGAGTAAAATTGCCACCTGCAAAAACACATTCCATATAAACAAGCTCTAAATGTAAAGTTCTAAAACAATAAATTACAAATGACCTTTGAGCTTCCATATGTCAATTTTCCCACTACATCTACCGGTCAGTAAACACAGATTCTGAATCTGTTGCTACGAATGCTTGACTCTCGTCTCGCACATGTGACTTTTGAAACATTTCTTGTGGTTGTTTGTATCAAAACAGAGTTGTGTTTGTAGAGGCTAGAGCAGGGGAGGGAGGGGGAGTGGGGTTGTCAGAGCAACCATCAATCAATCACAGTGACAGCTCCAGTTTTCCCTCGGTTTTTCAAGTCCTCTTTGGTCTTTCTCAGTGCTGTATAAGGAGAGTTCAAACTTCTATAGAAAGAAGAGAAAGCGGAAGTCACGTGGGTCATGCACAGGGGTGAAAATTAAAAATTATATATATACTATATATAAAGCATATTGTATATACATTTTTGTATATACTGAAAATTCAAACATTTGTGTGGTTATTGTTTCAGGAAAGGAATGTTCGCCCCTCTAAAATCTATGCTCAGTAGCTACTACTGGTTGTATTTAAAATCAAGTAATATCCAAAATCACACTACGTGAAAGAGTAATAGGAACAAAAACATACCTCTTTGATAAGACTGGCCACGTAAAGCGCTGTAAGAGGTGTCTGCTCTGCAACTTTCATTACTACAGTATTACCAGTCGCCAGGGCTGGACCCAGTTTCCAGGCCTGCATCAAGAGGGGGAAGTTCCACTACAGGGAGGAAGAAAAATTAAATGTATTAAGATATGGTCACATTATTTCACTGTAATATGATAATTTCAATCTGCCTCTGAACAAGTTGAATTGAAAATGTTCACTAACTTTGTGTGTAACAGAATAACAGTTTTTACTGCAATCTTATTACCAGCATAAAAAATAATGTTGCAAAAAATAAAACAAATACACACAAACACAGCCCCAAATAAATAAGAAATGTTGGGACAATAAAATAAGAATACATTTACTTTTAACTGTATTTCATTGCTAAAACAGTAGCTAGTATGATATATTACGCTTTATTTTGTCAAATTCATTCAGACAATCAGCGTTACCAAAAACAGGTAATAAATATCAGGCACCATCCTAAATAGGGATGCACCGATACCCGTTTCAGTTCTGATACCTAGTGATGGCAAAATGAGGCTTTTAGAAGCATTGTGTCATAAAGTGGTTCACTACTCAAAGCTTTCCCTTGGGTGACATCTACCGGCAGCAGGAATTGTTGCACCAAATGAAGCCCTGTGAATGTGATGCATCTTTTGTGTATAGAACAGCGGTTCCCAACCCTGGTCCTCGAGGAACACTATCCTGCACGTTTTCATTGTTTCCCTGCTTTTCAGCAGGTCCTTTCTGTCTGCAGAAGCCTGTTAATCACTCCCTCATTCAAAGCAGGGAAACAACTAAAACATGCAGGATAGTGTTCCTCGAGGACCAGGGTTGGGAATCACTGGTATAGAATAACACTTATGTATGTATATATATATGTGTATTGTGCATATGTGTCTTTAGTACCTGATTAAAGATTAGTTAATTTACCCACGAAACAATAATTTAAAAACAATGTTGTATAAATTTTTGGTTTGTCATTCATATTTTCTTTGGGAGTGTGTTTGGTGTACTGAGTGTTTTTGGACATTGTGCTTGGTGTAATAAAGAGGTTGTTGTGTTACTTCAGGCGTTTTATTCAAGAAACCAAGACAACTGTCAGGATTTGGGTTTTGTTGTTTTTTCTTTGAGATTTCTTTTGCATTTTGGGTGATTGTTTTCATGTTTTGTCTTTGTATTGTTTCTGCCTCTTGTGTTCTGTCATCATTCACTTCTCCTCTGTTTATCTTGTCTTCCTCCCACACCCATCTTCACCTGTTGCTAGTTGTAATCACTCACCTGTGCCCACTTCCCCTAATGACCCTCAGCTGTAAAACCTGGTCACTTTCTCCACTTCCTCGCTGGTTCATTGTCTCTAGTTGCTATTTGTCTCTTGTGGCTCAGTTCTTGTCCTGCCTTGTCTCACCTCGCCCCTTTTGTATTACTTTGGATTTTTGTGACGTTTAGTTTTGCTGCCACGTCAGCCTTTGTTTTGATCATCTTTTATTTTAATAAATGAGTTTGTTTTTGAAAGATGAGCCTGCGCTCTGGGTTCACCTCCTTTTTCCCCACATCATGTCAACAACAACCTGATGTTATTCATCTTACCTTTTATGTATTTGGCGTCAGTAAGAACTGCACCTCTTGCATAACATGATACATGACTATTACACTACTGCATAGTATAGGCTATAGGCTTTCTAATAAACACTTTACTTTATTAGGTGGCAACAAATCGAAATATTCCCACACTTGGGAACGCTTCCTGGATGGTTGCTCCATGACAGAATAATCCACCAAAACTCTGAATATCAAACAATGAGAGCTGTTCATACTGTATAAAACGTGTAAAACAGGGACATGAACCGGGACTTGAGCCATCTTAAATACACTGAATCGCACCAAATGTTCTCAGCTCCGCCTGTCGACTCGAAAAGGTCAGCTGAGTCAGTCTGAATGAAGCAGCCAAGTGATTCAAACGCCATCAGTGACATCACATGAAGCAAGCTCCGCCCACTGCTCCACCATAACTATCCTGTCGAGTTTGAAGCGTGCGTCGAAGCTTCGGTGCTGGAGGTAACATCACTACTTGAAAGTGTTTTGATACCACAGTGCCTCGAGCGTGTGACTCTGCTGACCAGGGCTCACCTCCCTGGAAGTTTGGGGTTTAAAACTCTAAAGCTCCATAGTTTGCTGCAAACTATGTAGAAAACGATGAAATAATGCAGGTGTCTATGAACATACTGCCAACAAAAAGTGAGAAATCTTTCCAAAATTGCTTTTATAACACAATTTGAAAATAAAGAAAATATTGTATTTGCTTTATTTTACTGTTGTGTGTTTTCTATGTTTTTAATTTTTAATCATGCCTCATCAGACTCCAATTAACTGATTAGTACTTTTACTGGTACTCTAGAACAGCAAATACTCCAATGTATACACTTGTACTTCCTTTGGAGATAAACAGATAAGACTGTCCTCAAGTAAGAACAAAGTGGTATTGGTATGTGTCAGTATGGTAGCTTACATAGATTACATGTAATATTTTTAAACTACAGTAGTTTCTCTAAAGGGTACCAAATCTGTCACAGTTTATAACTATACACACATACTGAATAAAGTCGGACTCTCCAATCTCCGGTGCTGAGGTCACCGAGGTGGTTAAAAAGCTCCTCGGTGGCAAGGCTCCGGGGGTGGATGAGATTCGTCCGGAGTTCCTTAGGGCTCTGGATGTTGTAGGGTTGTGTTGGTTAACGCGACTCTGCAATATCG